>NC_050535.1:1582615-1646059 GCF_002922805.2 Oryzias melastigma | reverse complement strand
CATTTCAAATTTTCAAAATAAAGCAGTGGGCTGATAAAAAAGACGATGTCACACACTTCTGGTTTAAAGATTTCTTTAAATCTTGTAGAAATCCTGTTATAAAGCTTGACTGTTAAATTTGAATGTATGTACAGTATTTCTACCTTTTATTGAGGTGGTTATCTTCTAAAAATAAACCTGTGATTTGTAATTTGTATTAAAACTTATTTACACACTTTTCTCTGACGGACGAAAACATTTTCACACTTTTTCACTTAAACCTCCAAAAGTTCAAACTTTCAAAGAAGTCCAGGATTATAGAATAAAAACAAAGATTTTATTGCGACCGGAAGAAATTATTATGTATACGGAGGTAAAGTTGTACAGCAAAAATATCTGTGGAAATACAGATGGTGAATGGCAATAAAGTAAAGGGACACTGTAAACAAAAACAAATTCTGCTTCCACCTAAAGTCACATCATTTCTGCTTTTTGGCCGATAACATCAGATGCCATCTTGTTGTCTGTATCCAGGTTGAGCTTAATTTTCTATATATTTGTCCTCCATCATCAAAAAATTCCATTAAGAACATGTTACTGACACCAAAAACACGATTTTTCCCTGAAGTGGATTTTTGACTTCTCTATTTTTTGCCCCAATTTAATAAAGACAAAACGAAAAATCATGAATAAGTTTGTTTCTCCCTCCTTAAAACGTCCCAAACATCACTAGTAAAAGACCTCAGTGTTTTTGCCCGTCCAGATTCCCTCACAAGCGGGTATCAGAAGCGCCTTAGTGACATAAAAGAGGCCGAATGCTGCACCTGCATCCACAAATCATCACACCATTGTGGCATTTAAAGAAAAGGCCTCAGTCAAGCACGCCCCCTGACCTTCTCCAGCTAACATAAACTAATTAGGGTGGCTCTGAAAGGAATGGCCTACCATTGGATTAATCAGCCTCCACGGATCTGGACCATGCAATTCTTGTTCAGCCGGCCCTCCCTACTAGAACCTCATTATCACACGTTTTCAAAGGAGCGCCACAGCCAATGTAAGGGGGCTGACAGGATGTAGAAATGGAGGAGGCAGTTGTCCAGGAAGGGGCTTCCCCAGAACCTCTCCTCTCGGATTGGACTCAGAAAGAAAATGTCAAGCGTGAAGCTCCAGGAGTGGTCAGTACTGCCCAGTCCAACAGGCAGCACAGAGGGGGCCTTTGTCCGCCATCACTTAGCACCAATTACAGCCCGTCAAAATAGTTTTTCTACTGTGGGGCGACGTGTTAATGGGCCTGGTTGGGTGTGAGGAGCGACCTTGTCCACACACACCAAGCAGGGGTCAGGGGTTAATAGGGACTCTCTGATGTGGCGGATGAGATTTTGGCAACCTTTAGCTGGTGAGGGAATGCCAAGACAAAGCTGCAGAATGTGATACAATTAGGTGGACAACTAACCATCCTGAATGGAGTCATGGCGTTGGAAGTGGGAAGGCAGTTTTAAAAGCAGGTGCCTCAGAGGGTCGGACAACCCCCACCGATGCGAGAGAGGACCCAGGTGAGGCGCGAGCACCAATCAAAGAGCGATCTTGGGTTTGGACGAACAAATAACTGCGATTCTGGACAGAATGAATGTCCTTTTGTACTTGTGAAAAGGTCAGAGACCTTCTAGGCTTCCTGCGCAATTACCTTTGCCATCCTCAGCATGGGGTCGCCTCGAAAACAGGATTGGGTCAGCAAGTCTGAAGGTCAGAACTTGGAAATCATCCACACTAGTACAAACGAGCGAGAAAGTGAACTTGGATGGATTGGAGTCGTGTGTTTCCTGAGTTTAGGTAATCAGGGATTATCTGATTTTAGAAAACTGTTTTGGCAAATAAAATGTTCATAACAAGAAACTACGTTGAGGGTTTTCCGTCGTGTCAAACCAGCTCGTAACCTCCGTACGCACTTGTTGTAGGAACGGGAAAAATGAACTGCTGGTGGTCCTGGGTGCTACAAATGAAACAAAAGCATGGCCTGCAGCGCACGGGTCAAATCCAAACAGTCTGTGGAAATTGCCAGATGACATCAATCCGTAAACAAATACAATCAAATTCCCTCAACTTGTTGGTGTACAGTTCAAAACGGTGGAGATCTGGCCCCTTGCTGCATCTACCTAATGTTTAAATAAAAGAGGGGACTGAACTCTGCTTCTAAATTGGATTTGTGTAATCTGCATCAAGTTTGAACATCCTGTGTAAACACCAGCGTGTGCAGATGCAGGAAACGCCACGACTGGAAACATAAATGTCAACTTTGGCAGCGCAGCAGAAGAGCATAACAGGGAACCTCAACACAAGCTGGAGTGTGTCACTTTCTCAGAGTGTAAAAGTCAACACTCAAGTTCTGTTATTGTGGCAAAAAAGAACAAGGATGCTTTGATAGTGCAGAGAGACAATGCTCTAAAACTGTGAAATCTGGTTAAGAATGTGGAAATCCCATCAAAGACACACAGCCTCTGGGAACAGAATCTGCTTATAACCTTTTCACCAAAAACGACTTGGCACAATGATGTGGAAGCAAAACTGAACAAACACAAACATCATTAAGAGTTCATGTCTTTCAGTTAAACAACCCTTTGGTTAGACTCTCATTTCCTTAATGGCTCTGCAGCTGGGTTTCACCCCTGTGCTAAGCTGAGAGTCATTGGCAGCGAACCTGGTTTGGTTCCTTTTTTTTTCCTCTTTAGAGATAAGTGAAACTACGACTTAGCCTTGATAGGCTTTATTTTTCTTACAGCAAAGACGGCTCGCCTTCAAACTCGACTCATTAGAGAGTGTGTTTTGGGGAAGGGGGAGTGAAGTGGGGGTCACCAGAGGTTAATTCCAATCGCGGTGCCTCCTTGAAACAGCATGACAACATGTCTCCTCTGTTCACAGATTGGAGGAGTTTTTGGGAATCGGACCGGCTAGAACGAGATTCTTTGTTTCTTGTATTTGTGTTGTGTACTTTGGTCATTTACACCATTCGACACACACTTTTATATTTGAGCTTCCATGAAAGTTAAAGCAGCTCAAAAACACTTTTACCAGCAAAAAGTACAGTGGTAGATCATTTCATTAAGTATACTTGAGTGTATATAGTAATTGTAGACCATGTACGTGTAGTATTGGACGTATACTAACTGGATACTTCTTCAGAGTAATTTGAAGCATAGAAAAAGTTCAATTCAAGTACCATTAATCTGGAGTACAAGTTGCTCTGGAATTCCAATCACACTTTTGGGAGAAAAGTGCGACCCTTCAAGACAAATTCAAAAGTCCGGATGTAAAACTATGTACACACCGGCCTTGGCTACTGGCTTTTGAGAGACTGAGAGACGTCAATGAGAAGTCTATGTAAACACCATGTCCAACACTCCTGCATTTACATATATTTTTTATCAAGTCCATTTTTGGGCTCTACTGTACGTACAAACCAGGCGTTCATTGAACAAACACTTCAAAGTTCAACCATTGGAACTTTTGACTACTTGATCGCCAAACAGCTAAACTTCGACCAACCGGGAAGTCGGGTTTGGTAGTGACATATGGGTACCGTCCTTTTCAAAACACGGAAGTCCCAACAGGTTGAGAGGCAATAATGAGGGAGAATTTAATAATTGTGGTCTGTGTCCGTCCGGAATTCTGTGACACCAAATCTTTCATTTATTGGAATAGAGCTGTGAAAGGAGTAGCCTGGAGCAAGATTTACAAGATTTGCACCGTTTTGTTCCTCTTTCAGCTGTAGGTGACGGACATGCGCTAGTGAGCAGTAGAAAAGGAAGACTTTCCTGACGTTTACTGATTGTCCAGTGTGAACTCCATCAGCTTCATGAAAGGGGTGTGTATTGGCAAGATACGTATCGTGATACACATGCCACGATATAATGCGTATCGCGATATATCCCAAGACAGAACCAAAGACAATATTTTCCTTTTTAAAATTTTGACTCTTTATCTGAATATTAATACACCTTTCACATATATAGTTGTAAAATACATGTTGCTTAATATCCAGAATAATGAGTCTGCAACTGTAACTTGTATACAAGGCACTTCCGTGGTGGTTTTATCTTAGTAATATTTTATCATCACTCAACACTGTGTGATTTTCACAACAAAAAAGATCTTCACATTGGAAACAAACCCTTAAATTGATAAAAGTATCACGATATTTCACTGAATCAATATTTTCTTACATCCCTTGTGTATAGCTCGTTCTTAATCGTGCAACACAAGCCTATTGCAATTGACTATAATACATTCACACATCAAATCTTCTACTCTTTTGATGCAAATATGATGCTCACTGCTTGCGCAAAAATGTGTTCATACAGGAGGATTAACTGCCAAGTTTTTAGCCTCATCTCTGCATGGAAGCATCAACATAGTTCCATGCATTTACAATACACAGAAGACATAGATGACATAGAGAGACCGGGTTATTTGGAAGATCTCTACAAAAGTATCGGTAATCACGTCTCCATGTCTGGGTTCATGAGATCATTCAGTTTTTTTGTTTTTTTTACGGCGATCTACTCCAGGAGATGTTTCTGAATGACGGCGCTTTCAGCGGTACTTCTGTGTCTCTGAAACCAAGTTTGAATAAAACATCTCAATGCAAATGAGAAAAAAAATATCATATTCAGGTGGAGAGCTACCAGATTCTTCTTCAGCTTCCAAGATTAAATACTGATACGAACATCTACAACGCCCTCTAGTGGTTGTTGACGAGAAATAACCGCTATAGGTCAACCCGTTGTTGGTGGTAAAATAACAAATATATGAGCCAATATTTATTTAAAAAATGAGATACAAGTCACACCTCTGGCCAAAGTGTGCAAAAAAAAACGTAACTTATGCTCCATAAAAATACGCTACATATATTTTTAATATATTTATTATGCCAGTTAATGGCCATGATCTTGAAAAAGGAAAATTATTTTAACTTCCTAAAGCCAAGAATGTTCAAAACCATCATTTTTACTTCTTTATTGTATAAAATACACAAGTCTTGACTTAAATCATTTTCTTGTAAATATTTTTACTCCTATTTTAACAGTGATTGCATGTAATAAAAGGGTTTTTAATTGTAAATTATATCTTATAAAAAAAGGAAAAATATTGTTGTACACATAACTGTCAAAACAATGTGATACAATTTCTTGTTAAAAAACAGCATCCAACCATATAACTTACTTATAAATGTACCTATAAATACATTTAATAATAATGAGGAATATTACATAAGAACTTTGAAGGCATTTTTTACAGAGAAAATCTGTCAACCACAGCTGCCAGTTTTTTTCTGTCAAGTTTACAATATATTTTTTACAGTGTATATACTTGTACACTTAAATAGACGACTTTTTGCTAAAGGATTCTTTTATCCTATGGTTGTAGATGCCCCTTTTTGTCATTATTGTTGTGGTCTTATTAGTTCCTCTGAGTTATCAAAGGCTTCACCCTGATCTTAAAGAAAGCCAATCCTGCAAAGAAGAAGAAAGAGATGGGGGAGACAAAGTAGGGAGAGGTGAAGACATAACTGTAAAGAAAGACAAAGAGCAAATGTAGAAAGGAAAGGAAGCAAAAGAAAACAAAGGCAGGCGAGAACGCGCGAGATGTGGGCCATTCGTAAGCATGCGTCTCCAAAGGATCTCAGGCCAGCACACCTGCTACTATTCATTTCAGAGGAAATAGACACTCTGTGCAAGAGAGGCTCTTGGCCTCGGGACAAAACCGCTGCAGCGCCAAATTAGAAACAGGAAGGACTGTGGGTAAGGCTCAGATTAAAAACGTACTTCCCACATGGACTCAATATACTGCAGCCCTGATCCAGCGCTGGAAAACCAAAACCCAACAGCACTATTTTATGTCCCAGTCAACAGAACGCCCGCTGTTTGCATAGTGACAGTATGGAGATTTAGCCCAATGTCAACCTACATGTTGGTAAACTGTGGTCTTCTAAATGCTGCTCGTTCTAATGCGAAAAGTTTCAAAGCAAACGTTGTGTAAAAGTAAACCGTGAAACTCTGCCATCACTTCTATAGATACCAAGAAGCACCACAGATGGCTAGAAGCTGGTATTTTAACAACACACCACCGCCGTCGTCCTGTTTGTCTTATTTGGAACCGTTCATCAGTCTGTGATTGGACGAGCACAAACGCTGTAAAGACGACACGTTTCCAATCGTATCTGGTACTTCATGCATTTCTAAGACCCCCTACCTCACTAGCACGGTCCAAACTTTCATTTGGACGTTTTCTACCCTTCATTTGCGGTCTGGATTTAGCCAGTCCCACACCCCAGTGTCTGCCGCTCACCCCGCTGAGAGTTTGGGGTGTCATGTCCCTCCAAGCCCCTAAAATCAATAGAAAACTACGTTATCATCATAATAGTTCATCTATCCATCTCGTACGTTTTACTTCTAGCACTACCGTCTGCGTTTACTGGACATTTACAAGCCGTCTTTTTATTTCTTCTATTTTTGTCTGTCCTCTGTTACCTTTTTGTCTTTCTTTAACCTCTTATTTATTATATGTTTGTTGTTTTTCTGCTGTTTTTTTGTTGTAATTTCATTAAATTTGTGCATTTTTCTGGACCATCACATTTGGACTGCTTACCCATGCCTATGTCCTTGTTGTAGTTCACCATCATTCCACTAGGGGCAGTAGAAGGGCATCTCATTTCAAAATGGCTGCTACCTTAAATTCTAAAAAACCCTTTGCTAATGTTCTACACATTATGGTTAGAAAACCTCATCTGTTATTCGTTTTTTACATCTATCTACTTTATTTAAAATATCAGAAACTAGTTGGAATTGAATCTTTTTTATAAAATTACACCTTATTAAAAATGTGTGGATCAAATTTGAGACAGTGGGCAATAAAGGTGCTTTTTTTAAGCTAACATTGTTGTAAGCAGAAACAAGTCATTTTAAATACTATTTATCACTTAAAAATTATATTTCAAAATGTTTATGTGGATTTTATTAAAGGATTAAAAAAAATCACAATTAAAAAATCTTGTTTGATGTGGTGGGTTTTACAAGGTTAAGTTAGCTGGTGATGTCAGCAGGCAGGGGGCCAACTAGTGGCCAAAACCACAAGCTTTGAAGGGCTGAGCTGGCACGATAGATGGAAATGTTCAAGAAGAGGAAACCAATAATAACTGCTGCCTCACTATTGTGACTCTTTGACCCCAACAGGTTACAGGAGTTTCAAGAGGTTTTCTGTCCTGTTTCATGAACACACATGTGGTCTCAGAGGGAAAAAGTTTTCACTCATTCGACGTCCAATATTTGCAGCTGATCCAAAGCTTTTCCGAGAAGCTAGTTCTCCTTAAGGACCCAACAGGGTCTTCGGAGTATTTCTTTAGTGAGATGAATCAGGAGCAATCAGGATGAAAAAATCCAGTTTGAATAAGATCGTTGAAAAATACATCGACAAGCTTCCTGCTCTGCTCCATTCTGATGCAAATACACCAGAGGTGTTCAGATCCAGGCCTCGAGGGCTGGGGTCCTGCATGTTTTCCAACCAACCTGCCGTTGAACCTCCGTGTTGGCTAAATCCAGATCTAGATGATCAGCAACTGATCAGGCAGGATTTCTGGAAAGTGCGGTTAGGGTCTTGGACACCCCTGATCTACACATTGTCACTTAACCAACTCCTCATATATGGACGTGTGGTTCGGGCCCCCTCTGAATCCCTTTTTGATGTGCTGGCTGTTCCCATTAAATCAGGGGTCCCCAACCCTCGGGACGTGGTATCAGACGGGATAATAGACACGGAACCAGTACCGGGTTAGGGTTAGAATACCAGTACCAGGTTAAGTTTAGGGTACCGGTCTGTGTCCCGAAGGTGGGGGACCCCTAATTAGAGTAGCCATTTTTTCCCTGTCTGTGACCCGGTACCAAGCGGCCCTCGGACCGCTACCAGCTTGTGGCCCAGAGTTGGGGGCCCCTAATTTAATGGAAACAGCCAGGACGTCAAAAAACGACAAGTTGGGGACACCCAGAATGTCAAAAAATGACGCGTAGGGTGCCCAAACCATACGTCCTTTTATGATGAGTTGGGAGTGAGAATATATTGGATATATCCACTTGTAGACGACTAGATCTTTTCATGAAGGAAATGTATTTATTTATTGTTCAAATTACTCAATATAGTTAATAAGATAATTGTATATTTAATTTGGGCTGAAAAAGAACAAAGGGGCTTGGACTTTATAAGCTTTTAGCTTCATTCAAAGCCCTTTTACGAACATCTTTAGTTAAATCCAAGATCGTTTGTGGGGTAATTTGCATTGTTTCTTTTATTTTGCTTGTTTTCTACGTTTTTTTGTTAGTTTTTGTTGCTCTTGTTTGGAAATAAAAATAATTTAAAAAAAGATTCATGCTCATCTTTGTTTTCCTGGCATCTGGCTGGATCGCTCTGATATTGGTCGCCATTTTTGTTCCACCGCGAATGTGAGGGGCTGTAAGCTAGCTGGAGAGCATGTGAACAGATTGATCTCTGTAACAGAGCGGGGAAGGGAAAGTTGGGCCAATGGATACCCAGAGGTGAATTTTAAATAGACTACTGCCGCTCTGCTAAAGTTATGTCCTAGACAACTGTTTTTATTTTTTAACAATCATAATTAAAAGAACACTTTGAAAATAGATCAAAAGATGATCGAGTGGGACTTTAAGTGTACTCTAGCCACTTTTCTGAGTTTAAGACTATAGTCATTCTAGAATATCATCATTTGTGTTATGTTGCTATACTTCATTTTTTAGGTCGTAGTTGTAGATATAAAAGAGTACTTACTCACTTCAAACATTGGGGTCATATCTCTGCACTAAAAAACTAAATAACCACATGTTAAGCTCTTATTTAAATAAGTTCAGCTTCCAATCCCACTAAATTTACAATGTCCAAAGGAAAAAAAGAGTCAAACCCGGAGTGCATTTTATTGTGCCTTTTCTCTCCAATCCCCGCTCTGCAGGCAGAGGCTGTCACAGGAGTTATGAAGGGCCACATTCACCACAGCTCTTCTGATTAATGTCTGCTCCAGGCGTGCTGATGTACACACATAAACGCATGCATGTGTGCATTTTACCAGATGGGCTTAGTGGTGTGACTCCAAGAGGAAAACCTGCCATGACATCACCCAGGGGAGTGCAGGTGCAGGGCCAGGACAGGAAGTGAGTCACAGGAAGTGTTGTGAGGCAGACTTTGCCATGCCAGAGACCAGACTGGAGGAGGACGGCTTTAAAAAGCATCGGAGGTAACTGAATTGTGAGCAGCCTGGAGGTTATGGACCTGCTCTTCCCGTAAACAGACATCACTAGATTTAACCTGATATGTCCTCCAACATGAATTCTTGACGTCTTTCCTTGTTTTGTAAAATTAAAGGTCTTGGATTAATTCCATAAAATGGTTTCTGCTTTTGACGTGTCACGGATGGGCAGACGGATGGATATCTGGTCGGATTGATGGATGAGAGAACCTGCATGTGTCCTTGACAACAGCAGTGGTTTATAGAAAGCCTATTACGCTAATGAGAAAAGTGTGGGGAGTACGTTGGTCCCATACCACCCAGGGAAGCAAAGTCTGTTTACCCTGGTGTACTGCATCTGGAAGAGGCCTCCTGGTAATCTTCTCTAAGTACAAAAGGTTCAACACCAGCTTGTTCTCATAGACCACCAAGTGAGACCCTGAACTCCACAACAGGTCTGTCTCTTTATATAACTGAGATCAGCTGATGTTTGGTGGACTGGAACACGACAACAGACCGTCACAGAGGATGATATGTCAATAGCACATGTTGAATTCAGAGAAAAACGGAAACATGTTTGGCATGGCAAACAACTGTGTTTAACTGCTGGTTAAAAGGGTTTCATAAGAGCAAGATGTCACTTGTAAAAAGATCTGATAAACCCATAAAAACGGCTTGTCCTCTTTAGAGTTCATTACTTGCAGAGTTAAAGCAAATAGAATCAATAAAATTGGCACAGTAGTCTATTTTTCCAAGTTTATGGAAAACCTTGCTTATTAACTTCAGTTTATTGAATACAAAGTGCTGTGTGCACTGCTGTGCACGAGTGAGAGCATGCTTGAGAGGACAAAATACTAGTATTTGAACGTATTATCAGAATAACATGTTTGCACAAATGCAAACATGTTATTTCCTGGATGCATATTCTGGACCAAACTGTCACAAACAGGCAGACAGCTGGTTTCACGTGCAGCCGGTTTATTAGTTCAGACAGGAACTAAAAACAGCTAAAAGTCTACAAAGCTAAATTGGGTTCAGACGGGCTGAGATCAATCAGGAACATGGGAGCATCAAAGAAGAATCCAGAGTTGTCAGAGTCCAGGCGAGGGTCAGGGCAGGCGGCAGGTAATCGGGGTCAAAACCTGAAGATCAGGTTCAGATAAAAACGCTCAGTAATGCAGGCAGAGTGGTACAAACAATACTGCACACTAAGTCAGACTCAGTGCAAAGCTTAAGAGTCAGTTGAGTGGCATCTGGGGAGTGTGCACTGGGGTTGCTGGGAGATGTAGTGTCTTCAATATTCTGGAGATGGCTCCCACCGGTGACCAGAGAGGGAGCTCTTTCTAATGACACAAACACCCCATGATTTGGCAGCAACTTACTAAAATGGCCGACTTATGTTCGGTGTTGTTTCCTCCTGAAAAATTCTGGGTTCCTTGGTGAGAAGGAGCGAGAACAATGAAAACAGCGAGTGGTGTTGTTTGGCACCCTCACATTCCCCTTTTGATCAACCCTCAATAGCTGGCAAGTTGCTACATACCCCTCACTTTCCCCTCCTGCCCCTTCCCCCCTGGTTAGAGCTGCACCTGACAAATTCATGAAATAACAAACACTTTTGTCCAAAAATGGGCAACAACTGAGTGGTCTCAGATCGGTGGCAGCAGATCTAAGTGGACGATGTGTAAATGTCTGCGAACAGCGACCATCCATATCAAGTGCCACAAGCCGCTCGGTATCTGAGGGTATATTAAAAATGGACCATTCTGCACACCGGAGGGCCGCCTGACTGCCGTCATCTACATTCAACGATTTTCAAAAAATAAAATCTTGAGGATTCTGCCCATGCCTTCCCAACATCTTTGGCATCTCATTTTACCAGCTGTTTCATTAAGTTATGGGTCCACAACCTCTGAGCCGCAAACTGGGCCTGTATCCAGAACCAGGACAGGGTAATGGCCTGCGTCCAGAAGTATGCAGAGGTATGCATACTTGTGCATACTACCAGGCAGAAGTATGCATACTTGTGCCTGGTAGTATGCAGAAGTACCGGGCCCAGTTCACGTTGGGTACCTCGTCTGGTACCGAGTCGGGTCCAGTACCACCTTTGGTACTGCATCTAGTATTGTGTCCGGTGCTGGGTTAGGGTACTGACCACGTCCTGAGTACTGACCACGTCTGCTTGCGGTACCGAATCCGGCACTATGTCCGGAGGGATGCGGACCCTTGATTTTAGAAACCAAAAATTGACAACTTGGGGACACCCAAAACCTCAAAAAGTGATGCGCCGAGGTCCTTAACCAAACGTCAATATGAGACGACTTGGGAAAGAGAATTTGTTGGTTTCATAGGTTAATCTGTGATTCCAAAAGAGTGATTGTGGAGCCCTGCGATGAACTCAGGTGTCTCGTTTCTACTGAGCGGCACGGACCAGACCAGTCCCCTCTTTGCCGGTTTAGAACGGTCTGCACCATTCAAGTGAGCGTTTCCATTGAGCGTTGAACCATCAAAGTGTATGCGGAGTGTAGACCGGTGACGTAGCGGTGCGTCCAAATGGAGTGACTACAGCGAAAGAGAAACTGACTCAGAAATGGAGAGAAGATTAAAAAGATAACCGCTGAGGATCATTATAATCTGGATCAGGTGTTTATTATCAATGACCTCTACGCTGCAGAACAGTCTATTGTTCTGAATTAATAAGAAAAACAAATTCTTCCTTTTGATCAATACTCAAATGTTCTTCAATAAATGTTTCCGAAGCACGATCAGAAGTGTTTAATGAGTCTTGATCGATAACGGACATTCTTCGGCTGCGGGGGTGGGGTAAGACAGAAACGGGGGAGGGGTGTCTCCACATTTGTGGATTTGGTCTGTCTCCGGTCCGCAACCCCCGAGAAAAAGGTGGAATAGTGTCTGCAAGGAGTTTATTGTGGGGGAGGGGCAAAGAAGAATCTAGCTGAAAAGAGGATACACCTTTGGGTTTGGATCTTGAGTCAGGAAAACTGCTGGTCGGACGCTTAAAACCTTTCCGTCAATCAATGGATTACATCATGTGATGACAAAAGCTCCGCCCTAATGGGTCCATTCCATTTTTCTATGGACCTGCGACCAACAGGGGACCAGAAATGGTACCAATCGGTTCTGCTCACCTGATCCATTTTGCAATGAAAACACTCAAAAGACTAATCGGGTCTGGACCGCTCAGTGGAAACGCGACAAGGGTGTACCCTGATAGGCTCCAGCAACTTGTGAGCCTGAAAGGGATTCAGCGAGTTCTAAAACCGGATGGATGGTATGCTTCACCACCGTGGAAAAATAAACTCTGAGCTTAAAACTCCCTCTGTTGTGTGTCTGGGATGGTGTGTGAGATTTACAGACTGTGAGATTGACATTTATTTAACAGGCGCTCTGGGGATGTCACGCTGCTTCCTTTGATTGATCTCTTCACTCGCTAGAAAGACGGAGGATGTTCATGTTGACGCCTGTTGGCGAACTTTCAGGATTTGTCGGGTTTCTCTTCCTCCAAACCTTTCTGTAACCGTGAGGGGAGTCAGCACAGATACAAAAAAATTCATTCTCAAACCTGTTTGTTCATATGTGGCCCATATGTTAGTCTTTCCGGTTCTGGATGTGGAAACGTGTGATTTGTCAATGTGAATGGTACACTCCATTCTTTGATCAAAGGATAGAAGTCATTTTATAGGTTACTCCTAATAAATCATCATTTTCTCTTACAGTTTTAATGTGACGTACTGAGTCATGTGTGGATTTTCCACATCATCCAATGATACAAGAGAAAAAATACATTTCACTTTTTGGGGATAATTGGAAAAAAATGTGTTTTTTTTCTTTACTTGTGAGTACCATAATAGCATTTTGAGATTTGAATCCTGTGCTAAAGCTAATTACAAGATTAGCCTGCTGCAAGTATAAGACGATATAATGGTCTATTTCACAGAGTCGCAGTCAGACGTAATGATTTCAGTATGTCCCTCTGGGCTTGCTGTAATTGCACGGATGGATATCTCAGAAATAGCAGTAGCAGAACACAGTTCACGTCTCAGTTAGCCATTCTGTGAAGTAATATTGTTCTAACATCTCTGGCTCATAATTAGTGATTCACATGTTGAAAAACGAGGATAAAATATTCTGTCCTGAATGTGCTGACGCCCCTCTGTTTGATGTGTTCAGAGCTGCTGCACAGATGCCACAGCCTTAGCTATGCTGGACGTCATCTCACAGGCTGTTCTCGGAATACAAAAAAACGACTCCGCACCACCTCTGAAATTATGCTGCACATCAAACGAGGAAAGATCCAAAGTTAGAAAAGAATCCAGAGTGGCCGCTGTCTCTCCTCACTTCTCTTCTCAACGTTCATGTCCCACCTTTGGCACCGAGCCGGCCCAGATCTCACCAGCCCACTGTTTTGTTAAAAATACACGGCACAACCACATACTTTCCAATTGTGGGCCGGCCAGAAATCTGGAAATCTGATTTTACGACCCGTTCGACTTGAGCTTTAGTGTGGCAGCTTTTCACGGCGCAACAAAGAAAGTGAGCGATCCCCGCCATGCCGGCGGTGCCAGCTCCCAGTTGTGTTTATCACTCGTGTGGTTGCTCTGTTTTGTGTCACACAGAGACAACGAGAAAACACATTTAGCACATTTGCCAGATGTTGCCGGAGACGAGGGAAGTCTGTTTTCGGAGCGGTCTGTGGAGCAGGTGAAGCCAAGCTGGCCGAAAGCACAGCTTTATAACAAAATGAACACATTCTGACCTATTTCCTCCTGCTGCCGTAAACTCACCAGCTCCGAAGCACGGCTGGTGCCCAAGAATGGCATTCAAAGACAAACATGTTCTCAGTTTCATGCCGTGGTCTGACCACACGAGAAACCGCTCTTCCCTGATGACGTGATGAGCCTGGAAGTCAGTAACTAAGGGTGGAGATAATGGCTCCTTATTACTTTGACCCCTGACCCCTCCGCCTTGGTGAGAAGTTCAGAAGAGCTCCCCCAGGAGCCGTCTGATCCTAATACCGCTCAGAGAGGAGGAACTCTTGGGAGGTGGGGAAACGGCGGCCCGACCTCTTCGCACGGCGGGATGAGGTGCAGGAAGGGAGCGCTGCCATGTGTCGCTCACTTTGGGAGCAAAGTTTCCACCCAAACCCAATGAAAGCTTTATGGACTCCAACTATAAAGGCACTAAATGTAACACGTCTTTTGCCCCCCCGCTGAAGCTGAGAGCTTCTTTTCCTTTCGGTGTCGGTTTCCAACAACGAGACTTCCTCTTTAAGTCCATGAAAGCATGCCACGCGTAGGTGAGCTTTGCACCGCCGGGTCGTGGCGTGGCGGGATCCACCAAGGAAAAATTGACACCAGATGGACGGAGGGAAGTGGGGATGCGAGGTAGAATAGAAACACGTGCAGAAAATGGAAGCTGAAACGTCAGGAAGCGGCTGCATCATTTGTGACAGGACGAACCGGAGGATCATGGGACACTCTGGCTTTAAAATAAAATGCAAATGATGGTTTTTAGATTTCAGATTGCTGACAAAAAATATGTTAAAATGTTTGATCCAAAGTCAAAGTAAACTCAAATTCATATTTTATGTCTGTTCAGAGGCAAAGTTCTGATAAAAATGTGTTTTTAACATGTTTTAAGAGGATTTTTCTCATGATGGAATACATATTTAAATAAAATAAAACCTAAAATTTTAAATCTGAGTTTTTCTTTGTTCAAATTGTGGTGAATCTGGAGCAAATGCCGCTGGAAAAAGCTTGCTAGTGTGATGTAGAAGCTATGGGCTGTAAGCTAGTGCCAAATTCAATTTCTACTCCTACGGTTTCTCCCTACCTCAATATTTTTCCCTCCAAACGGAGAGTTATGGAAAAATAGTGTCTTCGGATGACACTACCCCTCGATGATGTCATCAATAGTCGCCGGTCAGGTACGTTAGTGCGTAGCTCAGAAAATAAAACGCATTCTCACTACTAACTGGTCACTTATTGACGTTTGGTTAGGGACCTCTAACTTGACGTCTTGGGTGTTGCCAACCCGTCGTTTTTGCTGTGCTGGCTGTTCCCATTAAATCATGGGTCCCAGCCTCCGAACCTCGAATCAGAACCAGTCCAGTACAGGTACGCGGAGCGCACAGGTACCCTACCCCAGAACTGCTTCATGTCCGGGCCAGGTTCTCCTCTGGTACTGGTTCAGATCTGGTACTGCGTCCAGTACCAAGCCCAGTACCTGGTTAGGGTACAAGTATGGGGTTTGGATATCAGTGCTGGATGCATCCCGAGGACCAGTTTTGTGCATTACCGTATCTGGTACTGCATTCAGTACCACGTCCCGAAGGTTGCGGACCCTTGTCAGCCATTACGTCAAAAAAACGACGAGTTGAGGACCCCCAAAATGTCAAAAAGTGATGAGGAGGAGTCCTTAACCAAACGTTAATATGTGACGACTTGGGGATGAGAATATGTTGAAAAATACAACATTGATTTTATAACCTTTACAAAGTCATTACTTACATTTAAATGAAGAAATGTGTTTCTGTACAACGCTCACGGCGGAGGGATACACAGTCAAAAAGAAGTCCCTATGCGTGCTATCCTTAAAAAACATATCTGGACACCTCTACCCCTATAATCCCCCACAGCTGGAGGCTTAGGGGAAGAATTTGGATTCAGTGTAAATAAAGGAATCATGGGACATAAGTGGAGGCTTACATCTGTTCCTAAAGTCCCGCCCACAATTCAGAGGTGAATTGCTAATGAATTCTTACCGCCCTGCAGAAACTATAGTTTAGTTTCCACTGAGCAGTCCGGTACCGGTACGGTCCAATTAATTCTGGTGAGTGTTAATTCTCGCTTGAACTGCTTGTTTTTGTGGCGTATGCGTGGTGTAGACTGATGACGTGTCCCTAACCCTAACGCTCAAAATACTGGACCGCACCGGACCACTCAGTGGCAGCGAAGCTATAAAGTCCCAAAGTCCCAAACCGGTACCGATCTGAGGGTTGCTTGGTACCGGGCCACAAACAGGGAAAAAATGCAAATGCTATTGAAGAGGTACCCTAACCCAGTATCAGCTTCACGTCCATCATCCTGTTCGGTACCGCGTCCTGAGGGTCGAGGACCCCTGATTTAAAGGGAACAGCCAGTACGTCAAAAAATGACGAGTTAGAGACACAAAAAACGTGTAAAAGTGATGCGGAGCTGACCCGGACCCGAACTAATAGGAATTTAAGAAGATTGTGGGCGGCTCAGAAGAAAACGCAGTGAAGAAAAAGACAGAATACTGGCACCCCGTTCCATTTTTCTATGGAGCTACAACAGATGAACAAGACGTACGGGTCGGTACTGTTTAATGGGTCCATTACCAAAATACCGGGCCGGAGTGCTCAGTGGAAACGAGGCTAATGTCATAGAAATGACAGGTTTTTAGATTTTAGCTAAAAACTGCGTAATTATCATTCCAAGACGACTGATATGAAAATGGATCAGAAGTTCTACTGCTGCAGGAAGATGTTATTTCAGTGTCTTTTATTTTGAAAAGAACTTGCAAGTCACTCTATTATATATCAGTTATATTTTTATACATGAATGACCACAAAAACATCAATAAACTGAAGTTTTTTTCAGTTCTCGTTCAGTTTTAGTCCCTATGAAACCGAAATCTCTTTGAGTGATTGAGAAGAATTTCCTTTATGTTCCCTGTAAAGGTAGAAAGCTCGTCTTTGTTTGACGCACATTTGTTTTTTAAGGAGAAAAAAGGATCCTTGAATAGATGATTGAAAAAACAAGCCTGTTGGTTTTCCATGAAAGCGTACGCATGTGCCTGAGATTGAAAACCAACATTCCACGGTCCCGAGAGCGCGCTCACATAAAACCCATTCTATTTGCGGCGCTGCGAGCGGCCCTGTGAACCCTCCAAACCAGTGCAAACACAGCAGAAAGGCGCTCAGATGAGCGGGCGGCGGGCGGCTCTGCTCTCTTATTATCCGGAGGAGTTCTCCGTCATCCCCTCGGCCGCTTCCCTTTCATTTGAAGCGACACTAAATACTGCAAATATTGCTGGAGAAACATTCCTACTTTGAGTTTGATGCCTCCGACTTTCTGTGATATATGATGTGATATTATAATTTTTGTTTTGGCCTCAAAGCGTCGGCGCTCCCTCTGTGAAAGGTAAATATTTGCTCCTCTTGGATTGTTTTTAGATGCAGGTGTGTGCCTGTCTTTATTAATTCATAGATAGATTTCGTGACACTGGAAACAAACCTTCTTGTTTGTCCAATAATATGGAAAAGTTGGCAACACAATAAGCACAAACTATCCTTTCTGGAAGAATTTTCCCAGAAGTCTTTGCAACAAAAAAAGCAAGCTGGCTGTTTTTCCAGCCCTCCCATGGGAGTCCATGGATTGTCCTTTGACCTCCCGCCGGGCTGTCACCTCGCTCTTCTGCATTAGTGAAAATAATCCCTTTCTTGATTTGCAGTTGTTGTTAAATAGGGGGGTAATTTCTGTCAAAAGTGCTTGTTTCTGTCGACCCCCGTGACCCCTTCCTCCCCTAAACCGAGCAGCTAATCACGAACCACAGTTTCCACGATAAATACACATCATTTATTTACAATGGGGGAGTGGTTATAATAGAAATAAATACAAAATAGAAATCTGAACATATTATACTTCATGTGGTATTGCACCCATTTCAAAATGTACATCAGAAATTTTCAAAACCAGTAAAGGAAAATTCCTTTGATTGAAATATTTATTTCTTTTCCCAACTTGATGTAGACATAAATATATTCATATATAGTTTTTTCTATCTCTGATATGAGTTCTTTCATATAAATAAAAGTTTTTTTCACCGGCAGCCGCAGCCGTCCACCACCATGTCCTGGTAGTTTTTCAGAGTCACCTTCTCGTACTCGTCCACGTACAGCAGGGAGATGGGGCTGAGCTCGGTGGGCACGCAGCAGGCTTTGGGGATGTTTGAGTTGACCGAGTTGACCAGAGTCTGCACCACGGCGTGATTGGTGGCGTTGAGGTGGTCTGGCAAGGGGAAGGGGCATTCGCCGTGGCAGTAAAAGGCGTCGTAGCCAGGGGGCGCCACTATCCACTCGTTCCAGCCCACGTCGCTGAAATCCACGTACAAAGCGTGCCTCTTGCAGCTGGCTTTGTGGTGGTGCTTCCGGCGCTGCTTGCGGAGGGGCGCTTGCCGCTTTTCCCTCGTGTGGAGTACCGAGTCCCCGCGCCCGTCGTGACCGTACGTCACCAGTAAGGGCCGCATCTGAGGCCACGAGTCCTGGTCCTGGTGCAAGGACCGGCTCACCCTCACGTGCCGCTTTTGTCTCTGCTCGCGCTCGCCGTCCCCTTCCCCGGGGTGAAGCACCTCCACCATGAAGCCGTGGTTGCGGCCTTTCCCCGACGTCCATTTGGACACGGCGGGGCTGACGTCGAAGCTCTCCCAGCGGCTCAACGAGTCCTGCACCAGCCGGGTGTCCAGCAGCCGCACCAAGGGGTCGGCGCCGCCCGAGGCAGGAAGTCCGAACACCTCGTAGATGTTGATGCGATGGAAGCCGCCGGCGGGGGCGTGGCCGGCCGCGCTGCCGTTGCTCGCCATCACCTGGTCCCGGTAGATGCGCAGCTCTGCAGAGGTGATGAGCTCCTTCTCGGGGACGGAGGTGAGGTTGAAGTAGAACTGCTGGGTTGTTTTGCCCTTCAGGCTGGCCAGAGCCTCCATCGCTTCTACAAAAGACACCAGAGACGGAGCGTTAGGGTCGGGATATACTGACCTAGGCGGCTGCCTAAGGCGCCAAATCCCAATGATTCGTTTGTTTGACACACCCCTCGTTTTTGTACAAAAATAAAAAAGTGAATAATTAAAATCATAAATAAAATGACTGAAACGTTTGGCATAATTCAGGTTCAGGGGCCACATTCAACCCGTCTGATCTCAAGTGGGCGGGGCCAGTACATAATAGCAAATATGGTCAACTTGTTTTCTGTAGCTTTGTTTAGTAGCCTACTAACTATGGCTGTGAACATTAACGCATTAACACGATTAATCCAAAAGAATTAACGCATCAATATTTATTAGCACAAATTAATCGAACTCACCGGTTGACGCTTACGGGGTGCGTTAAAACATTTTGTCGGGCGTCATCCCGCATAGACCATGGTCACTTACAAAATAAACAAATATTCAATCAGTTTTTAGTACTTTATTTTTGGGTTTTTTTGTGGTTTAGATCAGTTTTTCACAAAAATGTGATTATTTGATCCATGTTCCAGTGCCATATTGAACAAGTAAATTTTACCTGGTAAAATATTGTGATTAATTGTGATTAATCCCAGCACAAAAGTGCGATTAATCCGATTTTTGTTTTTTTGTAATTGACTGACAGTTATTAAAGTTATTAAAAATAAATGTTCTATATGCCGAGTTTGTGTGTGATTTCATATTGTGATTATTCACAGATAATAAAAAAATAGCGATTAATCGCGATTAATTTTTTCCAGGTTTGCGATTAATTAGTAAATTAATCGTGATTCCCGGCCCTACTAATAACTTATTATTACATTGTTAAGTTTACTTCTTATTTGCTTGTTTCGTTTTCTTTGCTCCCCCTAGTGACGGGATTGTGCATTGCAGTCAATTTTTTATGGTTTTTAAATGACTGTAACTGTTCAACCGTTAACATGACAATTCCAGTAGATTCTGATTATCGTGGTAACAGTTAAAAAGTTACAGTGTATTAAAGATTTTGGGATAAAGCGTCGCCGGTGTTAGAGGGTTAAAGAACCATAACTCGCCTCAGGAATGAGCTAGAAACCTGCTTTGTTATAAAAACATCCTTAAATGTTTTTCTCTCCAGATTATAAGCCACCTGGCGGGCCGGATGTGGCCCGCGGGCCGTATGTTTGACATCCCTGGCGTAATCAGTCATTTTGCTTGACGCTGCTGCTATCTAAGCTAGGCGGGTAGAAGGGGAGTTGTTGGTACTTTTTTAAAACTTTAAGGTGGAGAAAGCAGCAAAACAAGCTTTTAGGTATACGGTTTTAAAGGGTAACCAAACAGGGAGGTTGGAGGCTGACTCCGCCCACAGAGGAAATGTGGAAGTCCAGTCAGAGGGGCGGGGCTTGGGTGCTGGACTGTTATCATCACATGAGCTGCAGATCATGACGTCAGACTTCTGAACCCGAAATGGTTTGACCAATCACAAAATTCACCTGTAATATATCATTTCAACCTGTAGGGGGCAGCACACAGACGGTTTTAGACTATATTTTCAAGAATAAACAGGTTTATTTTAATTTGTCAAAAAGTTGGCCAACAGACAGCACTTTTAAAGCCCCATTTATAGAGGTTAAAAATGTTGATTTAGGGTTTAAGGTCAAAAAAAGGAAGGAAGAGGAGCAAGAACAGGTTCAAAGCAGATACTTGTTTTTGGTCGAAAAAGACTAATTTACCTGGCGATCTATTTTTTTTCTATTTTTGAACCTTTAACAACAGAGATGTTTAAATCTTTAGCATAGAAGATGCGTTTATTCTGACTCACTATGATAGTAGTACATTGGCGCAGTGGTTTAAACACCTGCCTGTCACTGTAAAGCTCCGTGGTTCAAGTCCCACCCTGAGCAGGCATCATTTTGAATGTTACGTCCTTCTGCTCACCTGGCAGGTGTGGCCAATGTGTCTTAATTGGCACCTGCTGGCTAAATGGGACAGAAAAAGGCGTCACCAAGGCATGCTGGGAGCAGAGCAGCAGGCTGGGTTTTAGTTGGTGTGTTTTTGTTCTTTTTGACCCTCTTTTGTCCTCAGCAGTCTTTTACTGCAGGGTTTTGTTATTTTAGTTTGGATCTTGGTAGTCTTAGTTTGTGGGCTTTGTTTATTTGGGTAGTTTTGGTTTGGCTGATCTTTTTGTTTTAATCAGCACGCTAATTCTTGTTCCCTTTTGCTTTTCAGACACACTTTCTTTGTTTCCATTATTCGATCAACTGTCTTCCTTTTCTCTTTTTGTCATGGTCCCATTTTTGGTTAGACTGGAGCCACGTCTGCCCCTTGGAGCCGTAATATTATTGAAGTTTGATAGTTTAAAGAAATATTCCAACATATTTGTTTCCGTTCCGGACGATAGCGGTGGATTTTTCCATCTATGGCGCCGGTTCTGGTTAGGATAAACAGTTTGTTCCTGATGGTCCCGTTTGCTGACACCGTATCACCCGTCTGAACGTCGGCGGATCAAAGCAGCGAGTGTTGATCTGCCGATAAGCTCGGGCTGCTTTTACACGCCTCATTTGCACTATGAAAAATTGCCGTTCAGCTCCCGCCCCCCCTCGGGGCGAGCGTTCGAGTGCCATCAGAGAACGGCTATAATTTCCCTCCTGAAAGTCAGAATTCCGATTTGCACGTCTTGCAATTAAAAGCAAACGCAGCCTTCCCTCTCTCATCCACTCACGGCATTCCCCTCAATGATAGAACTAAAAGCTGCAATTTTCTTGGAGGTACTTTGAACTCTTACTTTATAAAGGTCGTAGATAATGTACAGACACACTTTTTAATCTGTTTGATGCGGCAGAGTAAACACAAACTTTGAACTCTTTGCTTTTCAAAAGGAGGCATTTAGGAAATTCCAGCACCTCATCCTAAAGCTCCCTCCAGAGGCACAAAGACCTCAATTAGACCCATCATTTGATGTGGGAAAGCCCCACGTCTTTCTTTTCCCCCTTCTCTCTTAGCCCCAAATCCTCGTTTTCGAGTCCTCCATTTTTCTTTTTTGGAACAAGCGTGGACTTGTCAGAACCACAGATATGAGAGTATCAACATTCCTAATTTCTTTTTGTGTCGCATGCCAAAACAAAAGATAAAGAGAGGCTAATTCGACTTCCTGTGTGACTTTATTTCTGCAAAGCGATAGCATTGGGGCTAATTATCCCAGAGAAATGGAAATCAGACAGCGGCTTTGATTGAGAAATGGAGCGTTTGCTTTGATGTGCCGTACTTACATCTGTACATACATGCTCGCTACAATCGCTGGCACGCCACTTGACATGATATGTGTGGACTAATAACCCTGCAGCTCTGTTAGCAGCAGATCAAAGCCGTGTTGGCAAGCGTGGGGTTGCTGCAGAGGTTTCCAGCTGGGAGCAGCCACTCTGCCCTGCCAGGCCTGTTTGTAGTGTGTCAGTGTAGCCACTTGGTGTCATTGCACCAGGCCTTTGGAGAGCACCCAAGCAACAACCACCCCTCTGACTCACGCCTCTGGAAACTTCTCCAAACACTCTGTAAGTCACTTCTGGACCAAATAATATACATAAACGTCTTTCTACAACCGTGCGTAATTACGCATGGGTTTATCTGCTCCTCCAATGACTCACGGGGTCGCATAAATAACGGAGAAGCGTCCGTCACCTGCGCGCGCTCCTGGTGCGTGTCTGGAAAAACTGGATTTTTTTTTTTGGAGGGGGAATTATTAGGAAAGAACCTCCGCCCTGAAGCCGGTGACAGCTCCTCCGCCAGAGGGATGTTTGCGCAAACAGTGAATCGAGTCGTGCGTGAGGTGCTTGAAGAAACTTGAGGGTTACAAATAGCTTGGACACGTGTCACCTGTAAATGACTAAACCTTAATAAAACAGCAGCGCTCTGAAGTTCAGTCTGGACGCACTGACTCACGGTTAAATATAGGTTGGGGTTGTCTGCGCGAGGAGAGCAGCGCTCCGGCTGAAAGGTAAAGGTATGTCACTAATATATACCTTCATGGTGAAAGCTTCTAATCGTGTTGGCCCTGCTGGCGGCTCTCTCCGCGTGCCTCCCCATGCTCCGGGGCCGCCTGGCGCTGTGGTCTCCGTTGGCGGAGTGCATGCGGTACAGGTCCAGCATGTACTGCGGCACCACCGCCTGCTTGCTGGGGGTGGGCCTGCGCCCCAGCCCGAACATGTTGAGAAGCCGGAGCTCAAACTCGTGGAGGAAGCCGTCCGACTGCCTCCCGGACTCGCCGTACCTCCTCCGACCGACCTCGGGGATGAGTCCCGCAGCTCCTTCCAGCAACACCTGAGCGAGCAGCAGTACCATGAGACAGCGGACCACGGCGACCATGATCAGTCAGTCCCTGCGGAGAGAGGAACTGTCCATCAATACTCTGGCGCGGGCGTATTGACGTGAAACACGTCCAAACTTCCCCGTGCGTAAAGAGTGACAAGCAACTCCAACATGACAAAACAGAAAAAAGTTACATTTAATGGAGGATCAATCTTTGGAGCTTTGATGCTCGCAGGTGTCCAACATGCAGAACATCCTCACCGTGGAGGTTTCACTTTTACGCTTCGCAGTGATTGATACTCAAGAAAACACATAAAGTCAATCCGGATTTTCATCCCCAAATGTGAACAAAACTTTTCCAGACAGCCTCCCGCTCCCATCACTTCTCTTACCTGACGAGGAAGCGCTGTGTCCGCTCTTGGTTCCGCCTTCGAGCTCCGATAAATTCCACATTAACTCCGGTTTAATCCACTCCGTTTCTCCTCGGGGGCGCACAGACAGCCCTTACCCTGACGCGCGGATCGCCTCTCGCTCATATTCTCGGGTCAGCGCGGAGGGGGAAGGAAGGACAAAAAGGAAAAAAAGGGACAAAAAAAGTCTTAAGTGAGGTCTATGGGGACGGCATAACCGGCACGCGCGCACGGATGGATGAACGGAAAAGTGAAAAGTCTGCTGTTGAGGAAAGATGCGCCCTCGGAGCCGCTCCTCTGCGTGCGGCGTCTCCTCTCCTCTGCGTAAAGGTCCAATTGGTTGGTGCCTTCTCTCCAGCGACTCCTTTTGTCGTTCAATGATGTCACTGGGGGGCTGTCAATCATTTGTTCTCTACAAACCGCCTCCCGCACGTTGGAGAAGTTCCCGTGATTAAGGACATCAAACGTGTAGAAAGCCCCTCTTTCTGGTTGTATGTTCCTCTTTCTTTGCATCCTGATTTTTGGTTTTGTGTTACTTCCCATCATGCCTTCTCCTCGTTTTTTGTCAGTCACTTTCCAGTTGACACCTTTTACCTGAGCACTTTCCTATGGATTTGTTTTTGTTTGCTTGTTCGGCCACTTAACACTGACCTATGATTCATGCATAAAAGGGCAAGAAAGTCAAAGAGAAGAAGGGACAAAGACTAAACAAGAGAGAAAAATAGGTTATATAAAAGACCTTTGAGAGGAAAGTTTGGCTCCGTTAAATCAAAATACGAGTCCCGGGAGTTTTGGGATGCATTTCTCTTCATCTTTTAAGACTGAAATGATGTAAGAACTTCAGAAATAGACGATCTTTGAATTTCAGATCATTTTGGATTAAACATTTTTTCGTTTTTGGATCAAACCATAAAAAAAGGGAAAATTACATATTACTAATTTGTCACTTACTAAGGTTTTTTTTAGACTATTTTGGAGTTTAGCTAATATTTTAGCTACATGCTAACTGTTTGGGCTAATTAAAGTTTTTTTGTTTTGTTTTTTAGGATATTTTTAGGTTTAGCTACTACGCATTCACTGTTTTGACTAATTTGGGCCTCATTTCCGGTTTTTTAGGCTGTTTTGGAGTTAGGCTAATATTTACGCGCTACACATTTTGGCTAATTTAGTCTTTTGTTATATTTTTAGGCTATTTTGAAGTTCTGCTATTTTTTTCAGCAACATGCTAGCTGATTTGTCTAATGTAAGTTTTTTTTTAAGTTTTTTGTTTGTTTTTTTTAGGCTAATTTGGCATTTATATAATATTTTAGCTAGCTATTAGTGTTTTCAGCTTCAGCGTTTTTAGTTATCAATTTCAGCATCTTCAGCTGCCAAATTCAGCTGCCAGCATTCACACTAGCATTATCACAGGTAATGCTATATGTAATTATGATTAAAAGTTACGGTTTAAAGTTTTAAAAATGTAGTTTTAGAGTGTTCAATAAATGTTTATCCTCTTTGGCCCGCGACCTCAGGTGTGTTTTGGATTTTGGTTTCTTGTGCGGTTAAGTTTGACCCCCTTGTTGTAGCCGTAGCAGATTTGTTTCTAATTGAATCCAAGTACAGAAAACAACCCAACTGAAGAGTTTTTCCTCCTTTTTCTAGTGCATTTAACTTCTTTTAGTTTCTTGTTTTGTCATTTGTTGTGGTTCTGCAGAGCCAAACGCAGCATTTGGGTCGTGCAGTACGATCAGCCGTGCAGGAGCAGCTTCCCTTGCCTTTGTTTGCAGTGACAGCAGCTCCGTTTGGGGTCATTTCCATAAGAAAAGCTCCCTCCACCGACTTCCATTAGGTGATGATGCCTGGGTGGGCAAATTTGTTTTGCCAGAAGCACAACAGAGTCTGGATAAATAGATCAAATCCAGCCAGATCAGAAGATAACTTTGTCTCCTTTTCAGCACAATGACATTTTATGAGGGATAATCCCAGATCATCCAGCTGACAATTAAAAGACCGCGAGGCCTGTGAGTGCACGCCGTGACCTGAGTGACGGCCTCGTTTTGGTTGGCCTTCCCCGAGATAAATCCCAGGAATTCTACTTTAATTTCTGTTGGAGGTTGTCAGAGTCGATTTATGATGAAACGTATGTATTCTCTCCAGCTATTCGTAGGGATTTCATTTGTTATTAGGACACGTGTCAAAGTCAAGGCCCGGGGGCCGGATCCGGCCCTCCAGGTAATTCTATCCGGCCCTCCAGATCATTTTATTTTATTGTTATTAATGACCCGATGTTATCTTATTTCTAACTTGTATAATTTTGACTAAATATATTTTTATGGAGAGTAAAATATTGAAAAGGTATTTAAGGTTTAAGTTGATTTATTCTGGAATAATATTCCTGCCTTTTTATTATTCATAATTATGTTCAAAAGTTACAGTTTTAAAGTTTTAAAAATTAGCATTCTGCTAGTTTCTTGGACTACTTTGGCATTTATTAAGATTCTTTAGGCTATTTTGGAGTTAAGCTAATATTTCAGCTACATGCTAGCTGTTTGGGCTAATTTACGCTTTTTTCCATTTTTTTTGGGACTATTTCTAAGTTTAGCTAATATACGTATTAGCTGTTTTGGCTAATTTAGTTTTTTCAGGTTTTTTTTGTGGCTATTTTGGAATTTAGCTAATATTTAGCTACTTGCTAGCTAATTTAGGCATTTTTCAGTTTTTTAAGCAATTTGGGAGTTTAGCTAATATTTTAGCTAAATGCTAGCTGTTTGTCTAGTTTAGGCTTTTCCATTTTTTAGCTAGTATCTACGTATTGCCTGTTTTGGCTAATTTAGGCTTTTATCGGTTTCTTCGGATATTTTTAAGTTTAGCTAGTATCTACGCATTAGCTGTTTTGGCTAATTTAGTCTTTTATCAGTTTCTTCTGATATTTTTAAGTTTAGCTAGTATCTACGTATTGCCTGTTTTGGCTAATTTAGGCTTTTTTACTTTTTTAGGCTGATTGGAGTTAAGCTAATATTTACATGGTAGCTTTTTTGGCTAATTTAGTTTTTCAATTTTTTTATCTATTTTGGAGTTTAGCTAATATTTCAGCTACATGCTAGCTGTTTTGGCTAACAAATTTGTTTGTTAGTTTTTGGTGTTCTAGGCAAATTCTATTTTTAGCTAATATTTTAACTGTCTTTCAACTTCAGCGTTTTTAACTATCAATTTCAGCATCTTCAGCAGCCAAATTCAGCTTCCAACATTCACACTAGCAGTATCACAGGTAATACTATTTATCTAGTTCATGATTATATTAAAAATGTACGGTTTTAAGCTTTAAAAATGTAGTTTTAGAGTGTTCAATAAATGTTTATCCTCTTTGGCCCGCTTCCCGTGTTTTGGATTTTGGCCCCTTGTGCGATGGAAGCAAAAGCAGCCAAAGATTTGAACACGTTTTGATTCCGCCTCCCTCTGGTTTGGTTGTGCGGTGTCAGGCTTCAAACTACAGTGACACCCCGAAATCTGAAGGATCTCCCCGCTCTGATATCCTTTGTTTTAAGTGGGATTTGTGCTCCTTATCAAACCACTCCGGCTGATCCAATTACCTTCCGATTGAAAGGAAAACATGTCAGAGGTAAATCCTGGAGGCCAGAGAGGGCGGCGAGAGATATGCTATCAGAGCAGAGAAATGAACGACCTAGCGAGGGTGAACTCTGAGATGTTAAGCTGTGACTCAGGCACAGGCTGACCCAGGACAGCAGCCGCCGCGCTCGCTGCATTATTTCACTCCTGGAGACATTTGCTTGTTTGTGATTGGAGTAAATAGTTTCTGCGTCTCGTGGTACCAAACCGAACTTTAAAAAACGCTGCTCTGACAGCAGTTTACAAACTCTTTTCTGGCAGTTTCTACATTATATCGACCGGAATGGAAACGCGCCAAAACTAGTTCACACGTTCAGAGGAGTTTCCCGTTTCGTAAAGACCCACTTTGACCATCTTTGATCTATTCTCAAAGCAGAGGTCTTTTCATAAGGATTTTTAGCCAGAATAAAGGAAAATCCCTCCCCCACTTCCCATCACCCGTATGTTTACCCGCTCTCCCGCTAGCTTACAGCCCCTCACAACCCCACACTGGTGCAATACATTGGAGCTATCCAACCGTACTACTAGTTTGAAAGTGGATGCATGAGAATGGAGCTTGTGGCCCCGCCCAGCGTATTTTCTACGTCACAATTTTATGACATTTTTACGTCTTTTGATCTCAGTTTTCTTTAGGCTACGGTCTCAAATACTCAATACCACTGCGCGATGGGAGGCGTCTGCAGGATCTTCATGACTGGCCCGACTTTTGGAGAAATTGTTGGCGTGACCGTGAGTATAGACGGCGGCAGCCAGGCAGGGATAACGGCATTAGGAAATGGGTTGGTGACACCTGGACTGACAGCAGCTCCGATTGGACAACGTGTAAAAGTCGCCGTCCAAACCAAGAGCCGCCCGATAGCCCAGGGATCGCTAAAAAGCTATAAATTTAGACAAAACCATAATTTGTCAAGGTCTCAGAGACGCTGTGGCGCTAACGCCATGATTAGCATCAGTGCCGTCTCTCCGCTTCCTGTCTGTTGGGAGCTGATCTTTTTAACTTTAAACATTTATTAATTAATTAAAATCTAGGAATAACAAATCTACAAAAATATAAAAACGATGTTAGGAAATATAAATCTGTGGCAGCATAGAGGAAGTGACGTAATGTTTGGACATGTGTGAACGGATCAGGCGGCTGTTACAGATCAGGTAGCAACACTTCCACCATGCGACCTTGAAATGTGCCTGGGGGGCCTCTGACCGATGGAGGTGCCAATCTTGAGGCCTCTCAGGATTCAGGTAGATTACGATTCAGGAGGCAACGATTCGACTTTGACACAATTATCAATGCAACCTCCATCCATCCGTTTTCGAAATCGTCCCTTTCAGGGTCACAGGGTCGCCGGAGCCAAACCCGCCCACTTCGGGGCGAAGGCGGGACACATCCTGGTTCTGTCACCAGTCTGTCGCAGGACCACCAATGCAAACCGTATCTGAATGTTTTCTCTTTACAGCAAGACCAAAAACAAATAGTGTTTAGCTAGCAACTGAATCTGTTTTAAACCAATGTTCTCCATTCATGCTTGTACTTTTACTTTTAACAATTTTTGATTTTTATGTAATTCTTTAAATATCTGTTTACTTTCTGGAAATTATTAAAGTTTGGCATCAAAACGTTTAGCATGCTAAGGAGATTCATGCTTGTACTTTTGGTTTTTATACTTTTTAAGCATTTTATTTGTTTTTTGCGATCTTTTTCACAATTTTTTTCCAATCAATATGTACTTTGAAACCTCTTCGATATTGGTGTCAACAAGCTCAGGAAATTCCTGCTAATATTTTGGTATTAAAAAAATGTATGCAATTTTTAAAAATTTTCGCAATTTTGCGATTTTTCAAATTCTTGTGCACTTTCTGTAAATGATGAAAGTTTGGTATCAAATCATTCGGGACGATCAGATCATTCCTGCTATTACATTTGGTATTCATACTTTTCACACAACTCTTGAATTTTTTCACAATTTTTCAAAATAATTTTCAAGACATTTTTCTACTTCGTTTGCACTTTCTGCAAATTATGCAAGTTATGTATGAAAAAGTTCAGAATGTTCAGAAAATTCTTGGCATTACATTTGGTGTTTATACATTTTACGCAACTCTTGAAATTCTTCACAATTTTTGCGATTTTTCAAGAAATTTTTCAAGAAATTTTTCAGGAAATGTTTCAAATTCTTGTGCAATTTTCCGCAAATGGTGCAAGTTTGGTATCAAAATGTTCAACGTGTTCAGGACATTTTTGGTATTTATACCTTTTATACATTTTAAAATTTTTTGCAATTTTTTTTGTTGTTTTTTTTTTTACAAGATGTTTCCAATTTTTGTGCACTTTGAAACCTATCCAATATTGGTATCAAAACGTTCAGCAGGTTCAGGACTTTCATGCTTTTACTTTTGGTATTTATACATTTTACGCACCTTCGAAATGTGTCGCAATTTTTGCGATTTTTCAAGAAATGTTTTAAATTCTTGTGGACTTTCTGCAAGTTTGAAAACGTTCAGCTCATTCAGGACATCATACAGCAATTACAGTGAATTCCTTCAGCATTTTCCAAAAGCAGCTTTAGCATCGTCAGCGACCATATTCAGCGAAAAGCATTTACATTAGCATTATCACAGGTAGCGGTAACGTTTCTAGTTAATTTTGGTGCGACAGAACTTACACTTTTATCCGACGTCCACCTTATGAAAGCCAAAATGGTTCCAGTCACTTTACGCAGTCGGATGACCAGATCTGGAAGGTCGGCCATGTTTGTGTGCTCTTCAATGTTCAGAGTGAAAAAACACTTTACATTTAGTTCTACTTGTTACTTTTACATTAAATCATATTAATTTTTCAATTATTGATTATTTAAAATTCATGAATCATTTATGGATCATAATTGATGGATCTAATCTTCTTTAATTTCCCTGCGGGCACGTCCCAATAAAGCTGTCTATCTATCCATCTATCTATCTATCTAATCGTTTTTTCTCCCCAATACTACTGACCAATGTCAAAATAATCCTCAGTTTTCTGCTTTTTCTTAAAACCTCAGTATGTGTGTGTAGGAATGCGACCTGGAGACAAATGGAGACAGCTGTCGAATTCCCTGAAAAACATCCATTTTATCCGTGGTGGCATTTTGTGTAAGTCTCCTAAATCAGTTTGGGTCAGAGTGGATCTTTATCTGCTCCATATTCCTTTTTAAAAAAATATTTCTCATAAAAATACAAATTTTCAACATGTATGGACGATTTTAGTGGCTTGATATTTGGCTCTTCCCTTGCAGCTCTTTAAAGACTCCAGGAACCAACAGGTGGGTTTGAAAAACACCGTTGTGGAGCATCTGTGCATCTTCATAACAATCATTTAGCTTCAGACTGCTCTTATCAGATTAAACTGCTGAGGCCCGCAGAGGGTGACCGCTCTGAGGTCGCTTCCATTTCTCATCTGGTTTACTTCAGTTTTCCAGCCTGAATATTTCCTTTTGTTCAGAACCATCTAAGACATGTCAAAGTCAAGGCCCGGGGGCCGGATCCGGCCCTCCAGGTAATTCTATCCGGCCCTCCAGATCATTTTATTTTATTGTTATTAATGACTCAATGTTATCTTGTAATCATTTCTAACTTGTATCATTTTGTTAAAAATTGGCATTCTGCTACCTTTTTGGACTGTTTTGGCATTTACTACGATTTTTTTAGTCCATTTTAGAGTTTAGATAATATTTCAGCAACACGCTAGCTGTTTTAATTAATTTAAGCTTTTTTTTTTTTTTTTTAAAAAGTGTTTTGGGCTGTTTTGGAGTTAGGCTAATATTTCAGCTACATGCTAGCTGTTTTAGCTAATTTAAGCTTTTTTTAAGTGTTCTGGCTAATTTTTCAGCTAAATGCTAAATATTTTGGCCAATTTAGACTTTTTTAGGCTGTTTTTTGAGTTTAACTAATATTTCAGCTACATGCTAGTCGTTTTGGCTAATTTGGGCTTTAAAAATGTTTTTAGGCTGTTTGAGAGTTAGGATAATATTTTAGCTACATGCTAGATGTTTGAGCTAATTTAAGCTTTTTTAAAGTGTTTTAGCTAATTTTTCAGCTAAATGCTAAATATTTTGGCCAATTTAGACTTTTTTAGGCTGTTTTTTGAGTTTAACTAATATTTCAGCTACATGCTAGCTGTTTTGGCTAATTTGGGCTTTAAAAAAATCAGGCTAGGATAATATTTCAGCTATATATAAATATATTTCTTTTTCAGGCTAATTTGGCATTTAGCTAACATTTTAGCTGGCTGTCAACTTCAGTGTTTTCAGCTTTCAACTTCAGTGTTTTCAGCTATCAGTTTCAGCATCTTCAGCGGCCCCATTCAGCTCACAGCATTCACACTAGCATTATCACAGCTAATTCTATATATCTAGTTCATGATTGTGCTAAAAAGATACAGTTTTAAAGTTTTAAAATGTAGTTTTAGAGTGTTCAATAAATGTTTATCCTGTTTGACCCGCGACTTCAGGTGTGTTTTGGATTTTGGCCCCTTGTGCGATTGAGTTTGACACCTCTGGTCAGAGAAAATACTTTAAGACAATATTAAGATCGTAGATTTAGAGGATTGAACGCCTCCTGTCCGCTGCATCTGTTGTCGTAATATTAAAGTCAAATTCCCTCACAAGTACAGTCTGTTCCATTCATCCGTAACCTTGCAGAGATCATCTGCAGAAAACAAAAACATGCAGCGTGCAGCTCTCCTGCGTGTACGGTTTCCTACACGGAAACCACCGCGAGGGAGAACGGCGTGTAACATCACACTGATAGCAGCAGCAGAATCCATCTATTATGTTTGAGGTTATTTGAGGAAGATTAGGATAGAGAGCATCGTGTTGTTTCAACACATAGATTGGGGTGGAGAGAAGAAGACACCTTTTGTTGTCCTTGTAACAAACGCAGAGGGGGGGGGTCTTTTTTTTCTTGTAAGACAGAACCGACTCTGTCTGCGCCGGCATGCTGCGGCGGATGAGGCCGGCGAAGCCCCCTCTTGTCGTCAGGTACATTCCAGGAGTCGGTGGGCAAACAGAGTCTTCAGATGAGACTGCAGATTCAGCCATTAGCTGTTAACAGCTGCCTGGCGGGGCATGAGGCCAGCATTCCTCCGCCCCCCCAGCCGGAGGGGCTTTTAGCTGCAGGTAGATTATCTCCTGAGATGTTGCACCAAACCAAGAAACCATTTGTCTTTTCATTTGGAGAATCTGCTGGTGTGTTTGACAGCAGAAGCACGACTGCCGGACCCGCCGGCGCACATGTGCCCGGCCCATGAAAGAGATCGCGGCGTTTCGTTCCAAAATGGAAACCCACCGAGGTCGGCGATGGCCAACTGGAAAGCCAGAGTCAATATTTATGGATGCTGAACATGTGGCACACTTATCTACCCACTAATTTGAGCAACAAGTCCACCTCGAGATTATATGGGCTCTCGGAGATCACACGACAGGCTTGGATGTTTCAAATATCAGAGGTCGGTCGCTGATGAGCATCTGTGTAATTTGGCAAATCGGTTCACTTTTTATTTGATTGGGTTTTAATCTTCTACAAATAGGAAATAAGAGGTAGTTTTTCTGCTTTTTATCAATCGGATGATAAAGTTTATAAAATATAGATCTTTAATTAGGCTAAGTAAAGTACATTACCTCCAACCTTAAAGCAGGACTTAAACACAGGGATCTGCAGCTCCACTCATAAAGTCCCCACGTGTCACTCAATTATACATGATTAGAAGCCTGGACTACATAAACAGCCAACGTCAAGATTTACATTCTACCGCTTAAGCACAAGCAGCTGCTTACAGGCAGAGCGACCAGCAGGAAGTATCTGCAGATGAAACGGGACCGGGGCTCGATCAAGCTGCAGAGATGGTTTCAATTAATGTGGCTCTAATGCAGCACCGGAGCTGTAAATTGATCTGTAAACCGCCGGCGCGGCTGCTCCTGTGTTTGAGTTTATATCTGAAGGGGCCCCAAATTTTAAGGACATTTGTAAATGAAAATTATTGATGTCCTTTAAACCGTCCAGGAAAACAAATGCAAACATTGTGATTGGAGTGTCGTGGCGTTCACAGTCGCACCGGCTGCCTCTTTAATCTGTTATTGCAGAGGGTGAAAGATTGACGCTCAAGTTGCTGCGAATGTTGCTCACAAAAGCCGTTCTCCGAAGGAGATTAGTCTGTTGGATGACGTGGGATTTTGCTGGTTTTTGTGATATGATGAAGGTCAGACAAAGCCAGGCATCTCATATCTTATAGAAGAAGGTCATTGTGAAACATGAAGTATAAAGTGGTTCATCTCAGAGAATCATTCGTCACTTTGGGCTTTTTGAGGAGTTATTCAGTCTGTAGATGACAGAAATCGGTTTATTTTGGAGTGTAGTTGTGTTCTGCTTTACTTCCTCTGTGTGGTTACAACTGGGTTATCCTTCCAATTGAAGGACTCAAAGATCTGGATTTGTCATTTCACCACAGGGTGAAGCAACTGCCAACCTGGTTGGAGCTTCACATGACAAATTAATTTAAAAAAAAAAGTTTTTCAAAATGGCGGCTTTTCTATTGGTTTTATCTCCATAGCAACCATATCCTTTTTTTGTCAGCTGGGGATGACAAACAAATCTATGTAATTTTTAGAAGAATCTGTAAAAGTACATTTTTGGATTTCCTTGGCAACGGATGTTTGTTATTAACCACGCCCACATTCCTAATGTGTTCATATCATATGTTATATTGGTTGGTTCTGCTTGAGCCAGGGATTCATGTATTCAATTTTCACTATATTCCAGTAAATAATGGAGGCGAAAAGACACTTTTGCTAGCTTGCCACGCTAACTTTAAAAATCTACAAATTTAAAAACCAACAATTTTCCCCAATTAGCTTCCCAAATATGCTTGAGGAGTTAGGAGGGGATAGATGGAAATTTGTAGGAGCAGTTTGTAGCTGGTAGTAAAATGTCTTATTTTGAGTTCAAGATGTTCCTGAGGTCAAAGGTCAATGAAACTTTAGTTGGGGTTGTGGACGTAACCTGGTTACATGTGTGGTAAATTTCGTAAAGATTGCTCGAGCAAAAATGTTCTTTTCCCATATTGTAAAAAAATGTGAAAATCAGCAAATCTAAAAATTTGCTGCAAAATGGCCGCCAAGGTGTTGATCCTGTGGCCATCCCATAATAATTTTAAAATTTCCTTTGTCATATATTATATATATTATATATATGTTACATATAATATTTGTTATGTATTTCATGTTTTTTGTTTTCATTTGTGTATTTGGATTTTTTTTTGTCCCCATAATTGATTTTGGCCCATTTATGTTTTTAATGGTTTCTCCCACTGTGATGTCATCATTTGAGGAGTGGCGGGGGAGGGACGACGACTTTGTCCATCACTCATTTGTAGTCGGTACCAGGTGAGTTGGAATTTCGGTGGGAACTTTGCTCAAAGTTGCAGTAAGAAAAAATATTTGCAAAAACAATCTGATCCTGCAGTCGAGGACGCTGCGGGCCATGAACACAAGATGCAAAGAAAGCCAACAATAGAAATATAAATACAATATTAAACTAGCAAAGTTGCATTACCTGGGATAATGCTACTTTGAATAATTTTTGCTGAAAGTAGTTGGTGAAGATGCTGAAGCTTTTTACTGAGAATGGTTATGCAATATTTTAATTGCTGAAGGGATTTGCTGAAAATGCAAAAGCTATTTGCAAAATGTTACATTCTCTAAAAGTTTGGAAAATTCATTAAAGGACTATAAAAGAACGCTGAAGTTGATCAAAATTAAAATAAAAAATTGTGGCAAAATTGCTTAAAAATCCCTAATACATGAAAATTTTACAAAAATATTTAGTGTGTTGCTGAAATATTAGCTTAACTCCAAATTAGCCAATAAAGCTAGATCGTTTCTTAAATACCAGCTAAACTCAGAAAAAAACAAAAATTCCTCAGTAAACTAAATTAGTAAAAATGTTAGCCTGTTGCTAAAATAGAAGCTTAGCTCTAAATTAGCCTATTAAAACCTCAGTTGATAACAAATTAGCCAAAAATGTTAGCATGTTGCTAAAAATACTAGCAATACTCCAAATTAAGATAAAAAAAACTCAGTAGATGCCAAATTAGCAAAACAACAAAGCTAGCAAATTGCTTAAATACTAGTTAAACTCCAAAATAGTCTGAAATTCTTCAGTAAACTAACCAGTCAAAATGTTAGCATGTTGCTAAAGTAGAAGCTAAATTATCCCCAGTAGATAACAAATTAGCCAAAATTGTTAGCATGTTGCTAAATAATAAGTTTTGTTGCTAATCTACTTAAAAAGCTGAAATGGCTTTCTCTGTCATTTCCTGTGGGGTTTATTTTGCTCAATATTTCAAAACTTTAAAGTTTCTAAATACATAAAATAGAAGCAGTGAAGTCCTGAATGAGGTGAATGTTTGATAACAAGTTTGATGAAAGTCTTATTGAGTTTTTACGTGCTAAAAACCTACAGAACGGAGCAGGAGAATCACTGTAGTGTGAATGATTCTACATATTCACACGATGAAACAAGCTCTAAACCTTTCCAGCAGCCATGACCGTTTAGGACCAAACCGTGACTCAGCAGAAGGAATAATCATCCTGTGGGAACTCTTCAGGGAGACGGAGAAGAACCTGGAGCTGGAGTGTGAAAATAGATATTATCAGGAGTGAGTGAGCTAAGGGGTATTTACCCTTTTCAGGCTTTGACTTGCTTCCAAGAGCCTTCAGTCCAGGTCCTCCACGGAGAGACAAAGATCAAGAGATCAAGCCTCGGCGACTTCCGCACAGCTGGTGACCCTGCTGGTGATCCCTCTTCAGCATCAGAGGCCCTGAAGGTAGCGCCTCCGCTGCTCCTTCACCTGTCTGAGGCGCTCCGTACTTCCACCTGCAGGCCTTCAAACAGCTGCTGGGGGTGGGGTGGGGGGCATTACCTCCTGGTCTGATGCACTCAGCAGCATCTTCAGGAGAGAATACTTTTAATAGATCTAAACTCCCCTGCATGAGTACACATAGAGATACCTGGATTATAACCACAAATCAAAAAGGAGGGAAAATGAAAATGGAAGTTGGGGGAGAAAATTATAATAATTTGAGTTCAATCATTCTACAAAGATCACAAACAAGAACAAAGCTGTGAAGACGCTTTACATCTTAAAAGCAGAGAACATTCAAACATATCTTCTGACTGGCTGCAGCGAGCAAAAGGTCCAAGTCGATGACTCGTTTAGTCATAAAGAGGGAAGTTTCATGAAAATGGTAGAACGGTTTAGGTTGGCAGAGTTACCTGAGGAGGTTATAAGACTTGTGGGTAAAAAAAACCTCAAGGTGGAGATGTTTGATCATATGAACTTAGACTGTCAAAATGTAACATGGTCTCATTGAGGTTCAACACAGTAGAGAGTGAAAGAAGATGCCATCTTGCTCTTATTACACAAGCAAAGTAAGGCATCCTTCAAGGGACATCTGACACCATGATGGCATTGTTTGGCTTTTTTTTAATTTAAGATTTCTGCCATTGTGATTTTTTTTTTTTTAACAATTTCTCCCACTATGTTGTCATTTTTTTTTTTTACAATTTCTTTCACTTTTATGTCAACATTTTTTTAATAATCTCCCCAACCGTGATGTCATGTTTTTCTTAAATGATTTCTCCCACTGTGATGTCATCTGTTTAAAAAATATTTCTCCCGCTGTGATGTCACTATATTTTTTTAAAGATTTTTCCTTCTGTGATGTCATTGTTTTTTGTTTTGTTTTGTTTTACAATTTCTTTCAGCTTTTTAAAAAAATATTTCTCTTTTTTATTTTTTTATTTTATATATTTGTTAAGATTCCTCCCATGGTGATGTCATTTTTTTTGGATAAGTCTTTGTCATTGTGATGTCATCTTATTTTTTAAAATATTTCTCCCGCTGTGATGTCATATATTTTTTTTAAAGATTCCTCCCACTGTGATATTTGTTTAATCCCCCCTATAGCGATCTTGTGTTTTTTAAAGTTTCCTCCTACTGTGATGTTTTTTTTTTTTTTTTTACGATTTCTGTCAGTGTGATGTCATCTTTTTAAAAAATATTTCTTCCAGTGTGTTGTCATTGTTGTGTGTGTTTTTTTTTTTGATGATTTATCTCACTGTTAAAAAAAAACTAACAGGAACCCCAAATCTTTTATCCCGAATGCTATAAAGCTCTTAAATCAAAGTGAACACACCCGAGTGTAGAGGGTAGTTGTTCCTAGCCATCTTTTATTCATTAGTTCTATTTTCATCCATTTATTTATTTTGTTTTTGTTTCTTTAAATCGTTTTTACTTTACTTCCTTTACTGTCTTTTGTCATCCGCTGGAGAACTGCTTTTAACCAACTGTAACAAAGTTAATTTTATCTATGAATCATTTTTTAATGATGTAAAAAAAATAATAATCATGCAGTATGTATCCTTGGTTCTTCATTTGAAGAACTAAGCATTAATGTACTTTTGACATATGGAGAAAAAAGCAAAAACACAGACAGTAGTTAGTCAAACCCATTTGATTATCACATTCGATGATCACGGTCCTGGGCTCCGTCTGATCTCCACCTTGCAGCCCTGCAGCAGAGCAGAAGGCCAGCAAGCTATAGGGAAGACAAGGCTGCACTCTGGCACACACAGAATGACATTATAGCTGTGTGGGTTCATGATAATAATACACTTTAGAGCAGCTGTATAAACATTTAACTGACATGCACTCCCTCGCTGCGTAGTGCGCATCTGTAACTTCTGCTGGGGCCGGTCGGATGCAGCCGTTCGCCCCTTTCTGCTTGAAAGGAATCATTTATGTTACATGTTGCTAAAAATGTCAGTGGAAAATAAATGTTCATAACACAGCGCACTTTTATCCTGGTGGAGAAGAGCCCATAACATCAACAGAATAGGCTCAGCTGCATGATTTATGTCGACCTGCGCTGTGCAACAACAGCCGTCTTGTTTCGTCAAGTTCAAATAGGAGTTTTTTAGAAATGCGGGGCATTAAATTTAGACAAACCTTCTTGCTCTAAGTCCTCAAATGCAGACTTATTTCCTGGCAGCATTTGTCTTAATTCGTGGCAGTTTGTGTAAATATTTACGCCACTAAACTAACTGTTCTGTATACAGTAAGTCCCCTCAATCTTCCTCGGAATGTGATTTAATTGGCGGTTTCCTCTGTTTATCCTGTTTCATACTGTCATGAGCAAGCTTACTGTAATGAATAATCAGGTAGGCAAAACGCAGCCTCAAATTAAGAGTTCTCCTCGGAGAAAATCAAATGGAGGTTAATACCTGCTCCAAGCCCCCGTCTGTAATCCACATTCTCTCATTACATGCCAGATTACCACGATGCGACATTTGTAACAGACTCCAGATGGTTCGGATTCTCCTGAATATAAACAGGGCAACAGGAGCTGTGGGGAGGGCTCGTGTAAATGACTGTGAGGACACTTATCTCGGACTGCTGGGTCGTCAAGTTCAATCACGTTAGTCATGAAATTCACTTAAAGATTAGATTTCTGAAAAGTCTTAACTATAAGCAATAAAACAAAGTCATACAGAATATTTTCATCAAACTGCGAAATCAGGCCGCCTAGAAATTAGTCAAAAATGGACAAATTCTCTTTAAATAAGGAAAACCAATCCACCAATGGGGTCAGAAAAATTGTCTAAGAATATTTATTGGAAGAAAAATAATTCTTTATTATTTTTCCATTCCAAATAAAAATATTAATGATTTTTTGTCTTGAAAGACAGAAAATTAGACACATTTTCTTGAGCTAAGACTCTTTTTACTTTCTTAAGATTGTGTTTTTGCAGTCCTGAAAATGTCCTTTACTAAAAAAGATAATGATAAAATATCAGATGTTTTAATATGAGTGAGATAAATCTGTGATTGGACCAGGCAGAATTATTTTTTTTGGTAAGATTTCTCAAAATAATCTCCTATTGAGACAAAAATGTAACCAAGAAATTAGCTAAAAATATTTACATAATTGGAAATGTTTTTAACTTAAAAAAAACATTTTGACAAAAAAAAAAAAAAAACAAGAGTTTTGGGCCTTTAAAGTTGATATATTCATCAAAACTTTCCACGTAATATATCGTGTTTCTAGCTCTAAATCATCTAAACACCTGAATTTATTCCCAGCCCCCCAAAAAAGTAAATGCTTCACTTTTGGTCATTTTGGAGCCAAAGTGGTTTGTCACATTTTTTTTTTTACCAAATACTTTAAGGGGACAATCGGTTTATGCTTTGGTTAATGGTGGGCACCCACAAACATTTTGGAGTCGTAGACCACTCAGTGAACTTGTAGATCAAAATATTCATGCTCACTTTTTCTACAGGAACGCTGCAGGCAACATGTGGGAGAAAATGAACAACACATGCGGGTAAGTAAGGGTAGGTGAGGCGCAGGTGAGTCGTACGGATTTTACATTTTTTCCAACCTCTAGAAATCCCGCAGACTGTGTACGGGACCGTTAGTATTCCCCATGTGAGTCAACACATTCTCATCCCCAACATGTCACATATCGACGTTTGGTTCGGACCTCTTCTGCATCACTTTTTCACGTTTGGGTCCCCAACTCGTCGTTTTTTGACAGGCTGGCTGTTCCCATTAAATCATGGGACCCCAACCTCCGGGCTGTGAGCCAGAACCGGTCCAGTACCGGGACTCGGAGCCGCCTATACTTTAACTAATTACCGGTACCCTAGTCTGTTCCGATACCAAATCTGATGCCGCATCCGGTAGCCTGTCCGGTGCCGCGTTAGGGTACCAGTACTGGACACATCCTAAGGACCAGTCCACATCCGGTACCAGCATCCCAAGGGTTGTAGAGCTTTGATTTTACGAACAGCCAGCATTTCAAAAAACGATGAGTTGCGGACGCCGAAAACGTCAAAAAGTGATGCGGAGAGGACCGTAACCAGACGTCCGTATGTGACGCCTTCGAGATGAGAATGTGTTGGATAACTCTGTGTCCTTACGCGCAGCCTGACTGTTAAAAATATGACAATCAGAGAGTAGTTTGTGTCTTATACATCTTTTCCTCTATTTAAGAGACCCCTTTCAGCACATTTAAAAGATAATTGTACTTGTTTTCATTATTGACTTAGTTCCTGAATCTTCTTTTGTACCTTAATTTTAGTTTGTTTTTTGTTTGCTTCTGTCTCTCATTGTGTTTATTCCTTGTGCTTTGACTTGTTTTATGCATTGTGATGTGTGGTGATAAATTGAGAGCTGTTTTATGTGTGTGTCTGTGTGTGGGGTTGTGGATTTATTGGTGTTGGCTATATACTTTATTTGGATCTGAATTGCATTTTTGTTTTGTTGAGTACACTCTGTCTTCATTTGAGTTATCTGTTTAAAGAGGAACCCCTCGGAAATGAGATGTGTCTCAAGGGGCTGATCCTCCCATTGTTTTGCAAATGTTAAATAAATAAATATACTACAGGCATGTGCATATCACATGCATACCCTATGTGTGCACCATTCCTGTGACTCTCTACGACCCTCCACGGATCCGGACAATCCAAAAACCTGCAGCTCTCATATGGATCAACTCCCAAAGTATTGCAACAAAACTAGAACGTTCATCAGTCAGTCGGGATGTTTTCATCGCCTTCGTCATGTCTGTCACAACCCAATGTAAGCTTTCATGTAGGAGTTCTATTTCCAGTCTGTCGATGCGTCAATTTTGCGCCAAAAAGCTGGAGAAACATGAAACAAATACAGGTTTCAAATGATCCATCCATCCCATCCCGGATTGGGTCCCGCGGCAGCAGTCTAACCAAAGATTCCCAGACTTCCCTGTCTCCGATCACCTCCTCAAGCTCCTCTGGGGAGACCCTGAGATGTTTCCAGGCCAGCTGAAAGACGTAGTCTCTCCAGCGTGTCCTGGTCTTCCCCGGGGCCTTCGCCCAGTGGGACACGCCCGGAACACCTCTCCAGGAGGCGTCCGGATCAGATGCCCGACCCAACCCAACTGGCTCCTCTCAATGTGGAGGAGAAATAACATTTTCAAACTGAATCTTTACGAAATGTAATTTTATATTTAAGGTTATGTGTTCACGTTGACACAGCAGATAACGCAGTCGACAAAGGAATGGCAGGACCAACCACTTCTCTGGAGGCAAACGGGGACAGGGGACGACAAGTAAACTACCTGATGGACTTCTCACGCGACGCAAGGGAGACACATTGACACTTCAAAGTGAGACCAGAATGACATATATAGATACAAAGCTGTCTTAATAAATACTTGAAATTGTTATTTGTCAAATTCCATTTTCCCCAAATCAATCAAGTCTGTTTATTGAAACAAGAACCTTCAACATCCACCAATAAAAGCTTGAAAATATAATTTAAGACAACATGTTTCATTAGAGATAACAAAATATTCAAGATGACTGAAACGTTACCTGTAAGTTTGTATTGTCTTCTATTAAGTGTAGCAAGATAAAGAAACCAGAAATGAGAAGCAGTGCAGCAGGTAAAACAGGAGTTTCCGATCTCCTGGTTCTTCTTTGCCTCGCCATTCCTCGGTTGGGTTCACTTCACAAACACGCTGAAACACACGCATGACATCCCAGCAGCAGACCGACCCACAAGCCCCTCTGTTCGGTGACCATCTCACATCCGACAATGATTTATCTGAGATTATTTGGCCTCTCTGCGTTCAGAGCGAGGCAGAAGGAAAAGGCCACTTGCTCCGTTTATGCATGGATCACTGAGGAACACTAGGCCTCTTGTCAGTATGTCAAATTTCCCCCAGAATGAAACATGGTATTTTCCTAACCTGGTTAAATAATCACATTACCTAAGACTCCATAAAGTGGAACAAACAGTAGCATATAAGCCTAACTTCTTTGTATGTGTTGTGACTGACAGATTGGCTTTCATCAAAGAGGCAAGCGAAGAGTCATTTTCTGTGCAAAGAACGCTAAATTGATCCTCATATGTAGAACATCTGGTGAAAAGCAATTTCCACCCAAGTGTTTTAGTATTTCCTCCTAATTAATTTCACATGTACATGACAAGAGGGAACAGTCTCCCAGAACCGAGGCACAAAAGCCGGCTTTGTTTGGCCATTAGAAAAGTCATCTGTGCTTCCCGCTTGAAAACTGCAGTTTGCTTTGACACTTGAAATCAATGCTGAAAGCCACATTTTCTTGAGGGGGGAAAAGAAGTCACATCTCGTTCCCCAGTGACACGGCGGGCTGAAGGTTTACGTTTCTATCCAGTCGGGTGGAGAGTTGTGGAGCAAACAGGACATGTCAGATAGAGTTGCATTAAACGAGCAGACGGGAGAGTCTGAGCAGGAACCAGGAGGGAGAAGCCGTGCAGCGCTGCCCCTCCAAACCATAATGAAGGAGTGCAGGTTAGAAATGCAAAGTATTAGAGGCCGGTCCTGGGTCTGTGCGTGTGACAGGTTTTGAATGGTCTGTCTTTCTTCAAGCATCAATTATGTTACAGCACAGAACGAAGGAATCCCCAATGAACTTTTCCATCTTAAAGGGGCCCTACCATGAAAAGTCTACTTTTTGAGGTTTTAAATGCATTTTACTGTTCATTCCCCACTATAAGGAACCCCCAAAAGGCATTTTGATCCGTTCATGCATTTAAGAGTAATCCTCTGAAAGCGAGCGGTTGGAAACGTGCTGACGGAAGATCGATGCCAACAGCTCCCTCCAGGAAGAGTCTGCTCTGAAAAATCCACCTCCAGACTAACACAACACTCATTTATCCCCTTACCAGTGATAATCAGCGAAAAAAAACCTTTAATTTTAGATGCAGAATACCGTATATATTCCAGTTGTGTCCTGTCTTCAATACATTCCAGCTCAAATAGGTGTTTGTTACCTTTTCCGCGGCGCTACCTTAAGACGCTACCTTAACACCCGGTCCCGCACAGCCGCGCAGAAGCCGCGTGTGTTTGTGTTGTGAAGGAGTTTAGCGATGGCCAGACATACTAAAGGCAGATATATCATATGTACATTCATCTTTGAAGAAGTTACGATTGTTTTCGTGGGAGAAATACAGAGACAAGGATTTTGTCTGGGATGACGTCATGACGCAGACAGCAGCAGCACGCAGCGGGAGGCGGAGCTTCAGGAATCGAGCCGTTTTACTTCCAGGTAGGGAAAAATTCACGAACTATAACTAATATTTCATAAATAATTAGTTTTTTAGTGATCCAAATGTAATATATGATCATATATATGGACATAGTTCACTCTGAAAGGCTTAAGAAAATCATCGTAGGGCCCCTTTAAGGAACATCATCAGACTCCATCCATCCATCCATCCATTTTCTTGACCGCTGCTTCCCTTTCGGGGTCGCGGGGTGCCGGAGCCTATCCCGGCTACTGAAGGGCGAAGGCGGGGTACACCCTGGACAGGTCGCCAGTCTGTCGCAGGGCCTCAATCACACACACATTCACTCTCACATTCACACCTAGGGGCAATTTAGAGTCACCAATTAACCTATGAAGCATGTTTTTGGACGGTGGGAGGAAGCCGGAGTCCCCGGTGAAAACCCACGCATGCACGGGGAGAACATGCAAACTCCACACAGAAAGGTCCCAGCCGGGATTCGAACCGGGGCCTTCTCGCTGTGAGGCGAGAGCGCTAACCACTTGCGCCACCGTGCAGCCCATCATCAGACTCAAGAATATTTTAGTTTTTTGAAGCTTCAAGATACATTTAGATGATTTTTTATGATTGTGCCATTTTTTTTGCCAGAATAAAAAACAACGTTCATTGTCTTGGACATAGTTTCAAGCAGAGCGGCAGAACTGTATTTTCAGCCCCATAAGGCACACCTGAAAGCCTTCATTAAAAAAAAAAAAAAATATGACATGTGCCCAATAATCCGGAGGGCCTTATAGGAATTAATTCTGGTTGTGCTTCCTGATGTCGACGCAATTTTCAAAATCAAAATGTCAATTTGTTGCTTTCTCGAGTTCCAAACAAGTTCGTGTGTTACTGTGAATATGCTAATAAGGCTAACATGTTGCGTAATGGATTTTATTTTAACATTTTTACGTTTGTTTTTTTTTTTTTTTATATGTTACAAACATTGTTGTCACAGTAATGCTTGACAGCAAACATCAGTCAAACCTTGTTAGTATGACGAACAAGGTTAGGAATTACAGGTACTGAGAGAATACTCCACCATGGCTAACGCTTCTAATGCTGCTAACATGTAGCGGTGTCAGACTGTGTGTTTTTTTAATGTGTCACTAACAAAGTTGGGAGTTAGCATAGTCAGTTATATTAAGCAGTATCGGTCAATTGTTTTTACACATTGCAAACAAGGTTGGAAGTTAGCATTGTCGCAGCTATGTTTGTTTTAGCGTTTTGTTTTTTATGTCGCTAAGAAGTTTGGGAGTTAGCATAGTCACAGTTCCTTTTGTTTTAGTGGTACCAGTCTGTTTTTTTACGTGTTGGTATTAGAGATATCATAAATACTCTACTGCAGCTAATTTAGCTAACATGTAGCGGTGTCGGACTGTGTTTCTTTACGTGTTATTAACCACGTTTGAGGGTAGCGTTGTCACAGTAGCGTTGTTTTTAGCGGTATCTGTCTGTTCTTTTAGGTGTTGCAAATAAGGTTGTGAATTCCAGGTATTGTGAATATGCTAACCTGGCTAACAAAGCTAACATGTAGTGTGCTACAAAAAAGTGCTAGAGTTAGCGTACGGAACAAAACAAGCAAGGAGTGGCTTTTTCTTCTGTTGTTTTTCTACTATTTACTAGCGCGTGTCCGCCATCCACAGCGGGAAGATACTTGGTGTGACACGTCAAAACGGTGCAAATCTGGTGAATCTTGTTCCAGACTTTTTCTATCACAGCTCTATTCCAAGATATGAAAGACTACAATTCCAGCCAGGCACAAACCACAATTATTAATTTCTCAAGCTACCAAATCGAAGTCCCTGATTGGTCAACTATTTGGTGATCCAGCAGTCAAACTTTCAGCACACGTTAAGTGAACGTCAAGGTTGTAAGACCCAAAAATTGTGTTATGACGCATGAACGTGAGAGTTTTGAATGTCGAAGCCCACAACGTGATTTTAACGGTGTTTACAGACTTTTCATTGTAAGTGGTCGCTTGATCGGCAGTTGCTGAGGCTTGTGGGTACGCTACTTTATCGCTTGGTATGACTCAAGTTTGAAAAATAGACCATTCATTGACAGTTTGTCTGACAATATGGTGCGCCCTCCAGTGCGGAAAATGCAGTAGTTCATTAAAAATCTGCCTCAGACTTGACTCTCGGAAATGAGAGCTCTCTGTTTACACCATCTCCCACGACCTCCTCACAGGCGCAAAAAAACGTGGGGAGCAATATTGGAGCGATCCAGCCGTACAATTCCAGCACAGACGAGGAAAACAAAGACGTTCATGGATCTAGTCGTCTGTAAGTGGATGGGGGCGGAGCTTGTGGCCACATATACAATCTTTTTTGAACAACATTTTTACCATTTTGATCTTCATTTTCTTTATATAAAAACCCAACTTTCATGGGAGTGGGTTTTTTAAGTATTTGTGATGAACTTGCCTTCCCTTTTTAGATCAGACTAGAGTCTATCTTTTTAAGAAAACTTGTGAAACTCCTCTGAGAAGAAGAAAAGAAGGCGATCTTGTTATTACTTGTCCAGATGACAAGTCTAAAGAGTTCCACGAATCTTTGGCGGCAGCAGATGAAGAGCTGACTCGATCAGATTAATCATTAAAGATGGAGATACGCGCAGACTGCTGCATTGTTTTCAACACAATCTGCTGTGTCCTTAATCTGATCTGTTGAGATAGGCTGTCTGGGACCACCTGCATGAATGCAACTTTTGTTTTCCAGAAACCGCACGTTTCTCACCTGAAGGTCTCCCGCTTTCAAAGGGTCGCCCTCCTCCGGGAGTCTCACAGTCTGCTCTTCGTCTCCTGTGGAGATGTAATGCATGAGTACAGAAGAAGCACATGTCCAGCTCGCCGAGGGCCTGTGGGTGGCATTTACCTGCACAGGCGCAGAGATACCGACAGGAGTATTTGAAGTTGAAAGGAGATCGACTGATTAGAGACCTGAAGAGGGCTGACACTGTAGGTGTTTCTGCTGATACAGAAGTCCTCATCCTTCCTTATCTTTTAATGTCCTATCAGGGTTTTAGAGTTTGACTCAGATTGGCTCTGGGGAAGCATGTCGTGGATCCAAAGAGTTTCTCTTGGAGGGAAAATCCACCATCATCTCCTGGTCAGGGGGTGTGTTTGTTTTAAGCTACGTTCCCTTCGTAGAGACCACTTCCTGAGAAAAGTAAATAGATGCAGATTTTGGGTTTAAAACTCTTAAGCTAGTAAACAAACTCCACGTACAAACACACAACCATTGAACCCACATTGAAAGCAGGTCAAACTTTGACCCATAAGGGACTCAGATTTGGTTTTGACATGTAGGCGGTGTCCCGTTTAAAGATTCACTCCAATGAAAATGCTTTTTTAACTTGTTCTGGTTACATTGTCTAATGATGGATAGGGTTGCCACAATTAGTCCACAAATCGACGACTAATCAACTATTAAAACTTTCCACGACTAATAATTTATGTTATATTATACGGAGTCAGTAAAGTTGAAAGTTATAATAGCATTCTGTTAGCTATTTGGACTATTTTGGCATTTATTAAGATTTTTTTAGGCAAATTTGGAGTTTAGCTAATATTTCAGCTACATGCTAGCTACTGTATTTCGGCTTAATAAGGCTTATTTTCAGTTTTTTACGCTACTTTGACATTTAACTAATATTTTAACTATTTTAATCAGCTTCAGCATTTTTAGCTATCATCACTAGCTTTTTCAGTGACCACATTCAGCTTACAGGATTCACACTAGTATTATCACAGGTAATGCTATATATCTAGTTTTTAGTTAGTTTATCTAATGATGGTTGAGATGCTTTACATCCAGTTTGTGCATGACCTGATTAGTCAACTAACCAGAAAAAACTATCGGTGATTAGTCTATTTAAACATAAATGTGTGTGGCAGCACAAATGATGGAAGAATTAAGCTTAAAAAATGCATTTTTGAGTATTTCTGTGGGTATTGGGATCAGGCTTGTGTTTACTTTTCTCTTCCTCTCACCTTGTTCTTCTTCTTAACGAATACACCTGTGCTTGATTGTCACGCCCTCCGACTTTAGTTCTCCTACCAACCGTCGCCAGATCGTCTTGTGAGCCTTCCGAGTGTCACGAGTCCTCTAGTCTTCACAGTTTCATTTTTGAGCTGCACCCAGATCCTCACAATTTTATTATTCAAATAATTACCTGCATTTCCATTAGAAAGATCTTTATTTACAGACTTGAAGTCCAAATATAAACACAACAACCATGCAAAAGAGATAAACGTAAAAGACAGCCATATAAATTAAAATTACCGGTAAAAGTTCCATAAAAGTAAGAAAATACTGAGAACAATAAAAGGGATAAAACAGGAAGTACAAAAGAGGAAACAGTAAAACAGGCGTCTTTACCAGTATTTTCAAATTGTATTATTTTGTTTTTTAGAAGCATTTAAACGTTTGATAAAACCATAAATACAGTGTGTTAGAAGGGCTTGAAAAGTGTGACTTGATTTTTAAATTGTGCAAATTGGATTTACAATAATAAATTTGCCTAATCAAACAATGACAATTATGAAAAAATACATTTATCGAAAACAAGTTTTTGAGCTTGGAAGAGTTGGTTTTTGTATTGAAATTGACATATTTCACAAAACTGCAATGGAAACACCTTTTTTTCCATCTAAACGGGTCATGTGACCAACATCCAGAAGAGGTCCCACAACTCTTCGTCAGTTGTTGGATCCACAGCTCCTCTGTAAAACCACCAACCGCCATTCCTCGCTTCCGCGACGCTTGACGCTCCACAGCCTGAATCAGACGCCGACGTCTCCTTTGATAGATGATGATGAGCGCTGGCGCCGTGACAGACACGTGAATGCATCTGCTGTCAATCAAAGTTCACATCCGTCACCATGTTTTAGACTGACTCATGGCGTCGGTTGGTATGTGTTTATTTGCATAATTATGATTTAATGAAAACAGTGTAATTGTGACATTTCTAGACTTTCAATAAAGCTTTGTGCATACGTGGAATAGAAACACAGCTAGAGTCAATCTATAATTATTTTTTTTACGATTTTATTTTTTTCCATAGAAAATGAATGGGCCAAACTATTTCCCATGATTCCTCAAAACCTTGAAACCAGATCCTGTTTCTTATAAATGGAATCTAGCTTTACATGCTCCACCTAGTGTTCACTGAGAATCATAATAAGCTTTGTGTTCACTGTTGAAATGTTGACAAAACTTTGACATTTTGGTCACATAAACGGTCTTATATAATATTTAAAGTTTTTAAATGTTTAGCGTCACCTAGTGGTGTAATGGAAACACAGCTATTATGAATCAGGATCAGACGAAAATATTCAGTTTGAAAAATGTTGTATTTGTGACATCGTAAATACACGGGGCGGGGCTATGAGCTCCCTGCTCCGCCCCATTCTGATGCATTCACGACTAAATCCATGAACGTCTTTGTTGGATAGCTTTGATATTTCTGTTGCACCAGTGATGTTAGACTGGGGTTGTGAGAGGCTGTAAGCTAGCCTGTTAACAAAGGCATGAAATGAGCACAGGTTTATTCCATGCCCATAGCCCCGCCCACAACTTAGACGTGAATTTCTAATGAATTCCAGCCGCTCTGCAGAAACTAGAAAACGACACAAAGTTTTAAAATTTCAGCTAAAACCATGCAGACATAATTAACAGACCACTTGGAACCCTTCGAAAATAGACCATAAGATGATTGGCGTGGGACAAATGTGCGTTTTGGGCTTCAGTGGGGAGCTGCGAAGGAAAAAGCCTGGATTTGCACCATTATGACATTTGGCACCAAGACTCGTCCAACTATAGGTGATGCTCAAAAAATGAGAAAAATGACCCAGTGTGAACACCGATGGCTGAACGTGCGTTCTTGAACGTAACTTCAGTGTTAAAACCAACTTAGGTCTGTGTTTTGCTGCAGCGCTCTTCCCTGCTGAAGCTTCAAAGCATTTTTCCCCAGACGTCGGAGTCGCGGCTCTTTGTGGCGCGAGTTATTTGTCAGAGGGTTTGGAGAGTGGCTTGTTTGACTCTGTTCTCCAGAAAAGGCCCGTGCGGGACGGCTCGTGAGCGTCTTAAGTTACAGGCCCGAGCGGGAGTATTACAACCTGATGACTGACAGGAAAAATGAGGAGCTCTCTCTTTTTCACAGACAAAAAAACACCAATAAGACGCGGAGGGAAACAACAGATTAGACCGCTGATCTCAATCTGTGCTCCTTTGGTTATTGGGAAATAATAGCTCTGAAAAGGAAGTCGTTTAAAAAAAAGAGCCTTTAATCAATTCTCCTTTGACGAGCGCAGCATGAAAGCGCGCTCTGAGCGTTTTGGTGTGTTGGAGGGGGAAGTGAAGGAGAGATGAGCTCTAATTTGTGTTATCATGGTGTCCAGGCATCTCCACAGCAAGCCTTGCTGCCATGTGTGAGTATAAATGGATCCGTGTCGGTAAAATCCCATCGCCAAAATGACCACCAACTCCAAATGAAACGCTACTCCCTTTTTAAAAGGTCCCATTCAAAACTCTGTGGGTTTTTTTTTTTTTTTAAGGCACATAAGGTAGCAATTTTCCTCATATACGCCGTTGCCCAATAACTGTCGGGGTAGCTAAGAGCGTGTCGGGGTGAATGAGGTTTTTTTCTCTACGTGTTAAACTGAAAATCTGTTAGGCCTCAAATCCGGATGCTCGTTTTTACCTTTTAGTTTCTTTTTTTTAGTTCAGTCTGAGCGAGGACTGACTTTCATCATCCCAAAGCTCACAGAAATCTGTTTAAAGTTCAAGAGAGGAGGAACCCTTTAATTTAAACCCTGAAATGAAGTCATTCATTCCCCGCTTAACTGCACTCTGACCCAAGGTTAGGTAAACATGTGTCCTTTGCATTACTGTCGGGGAGGCCCCGCCCCCTTTCTCCTCTCTGATGTCAACTCCCACCATCCTGTCATGCTTTCGTGAGGGGAAGGTAGGCGAGTAATGGAGGTTTTTGGAGAAAGTTAGCAGAGGACAGATCCCAATATGCAAAGTCCATCAGATCTGTTGGCAGAACCGGCTGGAATGTGAGGAATCCCGCTGGGCCGGGTCTGGGACAGGGGTGTCAAACTCAGTCGCACAATCCAAAACACACCTTAGTTCACGGGCCGAGCAGGAGAAACATTTATGGAACACTCAAAAACCAAATGTTTAAAACTTTAAAAAAGTAACTTTCTTACATAATCATGAACTAGATATGTAGCATTACCTGTAATAATGCTAGTGTGAATGCTGTAATTTAAAGTAGGCCGCTGAAGATGCTAGCCAGCTAAGTGTTAGCTAAAAACCAAATTAGCCAAAAAGCTAAAAAAAAAGCCTAGGTTAGCCAAAACAGCTAGCATGTAGCTGAAAAAATAGCTAAACTCCAAAATAGTCAAAGAAACTTTTTAAAAGCCTAAATTAGCAAAAGTTGCTAGCATGTACCTGAAATATTAGCTGATTTCCAAAATAGCCTAAGAACTAAAGGAAGCCTCAATTAGCCAAAACAGCTAGCATGTAGCTTAAATATTAGCTAAATTCCCAAATAAAAATCCAGTCTAAAAATCTCAGTAAATTCCAAAATATTCCAAAAAGCTAAAAGAATACAAATTTTTTAAAATTTTAAAACTGTAGCTTTTTAACATAATTCTGAATAATAAAAGACAGGAATATTATTCCAGAATAAATCAACTTAAACCTTAAATTACTTTAAATATTTTACTCTCTGTAAAAATATATTTTGTTAAAATTATACAAGTTAGAAATGAGCTCAAGATAACATCGGATCATTAATAACAATAAAATTAAATCACCTGGAGGGCCGGATCCGGCCCCCGGGCCTTGACTTTGGCACTTTAGGAGGTCCAAACCCCACTTCACTCCTAGATTCCAGAGGATGGATCTGCTGGTCCAAATATGATCCTTTTCCATAAAAGCAAATGTTTGATCACATCCAGCGGCTCTAACGCGGCGCTCCAGCTCTGGCGTGAAGACGAATTTGTCGTCTGGATGTCACTAATGTGACACTAATTGGTTCTTAGTCTGTCAGAGGACACGGAGCAGAAGAGACGGAGAGGCTGAAGATGAGGAGAAATTGGGGGAGAGAGTACCAGGTGCTGACGGAGGACAGTAATGACTGCCAGTGGAATGTCTACACCCATAATCCTCTCTGTCACCGCTGACAGATCCTCTTGACCTCTGAACTTCTGATGTAAGGAGGGAAAAAAGGAAGTCCCAACTTAATAGAGTGGTTGACTCTTGCTTCGGAGTGGACGCAGCTTTTGACCTCCTGCTGTTTTGGACGCGCACTCTGATTGTTGCTCCGATCAAGTGTGCGCTCCAACACAAAGGTGAAAGGTCAAGACTCCAGATGATCCTCGCCGCTCCTCACTGAACCCTAATTGCCCCAGAATTACATCTGCAGGGCTGGCAGTGGATCTGTGTGGCGCTCTGAGATGTTTGTCAGCGTGAGGTCCCGGCCTGAAGACGCGGGCCAAAGCTGTCCAAAGTTTGTCATCTGTTCCCTCTCCCTTGTCATCGTTCTTATCTGATCAGAGTGAAGGGAAACCGACGTGGAGAGGGCCGTACGGGTTGTTTTGGACCTATCGGACACTCCTCATGCCCAAGTCCAACTGACCTTGTAGGTTTATCCAGATGAAAAATGGTCAAACTGCAGGAAGTAACAAAGAACTCTCAGTGAACCCAAACAGAGAAAATGTGCAGATTTGTCTACGGGTGTGCTGCGGGCGACAGGTCGTAGTGAACACTTATACAACACGTAGGAGGACGTACGAGCACTTACGTATCACGTACACACCCAGACATGTAGTATTCTCTAGGTCAGGGGTGTCAAACTCAATCGCACAGGGGGCCACAATCCACAATGCTAGTGTGAATGCGGTAAGCCGAGTTTGGCCACTGAAGATGCTGAAATTGAAAGCTAAAAATGCTGAAGCTGAAACCTGAAAACACTGGAGCTTGTAGCCAGCTATGATTTCAGAAAACAAAAAACAAAAAAACAGCTAGCATGTAGCTGAAATATTAGTCAAACTCCAAATTAGCCAAAAATCTTAAAATGCCAAATTAGTCCAAAAAGCTAGCAGAATGCAATGTTTCAAAACTTACATAACATAATTATGAATAATAAAAATGCAGGAATATTATTCCAGAATAAATCAAGTTAAACTTTAAATAACTTTCAATATTATTCTCTCTATAAAAATGTATTTTGAGTTTGAAAAGGGTGCAAGATAATTAGTAATTATAAAATGAAAACAATAAATTAATGAAAAGTTACAGTTTTAAGATTTTAAAAATGAGCATTCTGCTAGCTTTTGGGACTATTTTGGCATTTACTGAGATTTTTAAGCTGTTTTGGTTAATTTTGCCTATTTTAATCATTTTTTTTAGCTATTTTGAAATTAAAGTTTAGCTAATTTTTACAGCTACATGCTAGCTGTTATGGCTAACCTAAGTTTTTTATTTATTTATTTTAGTTTTTTAGACTAATTTGGCATTTAGCTAGTATTTTAGTTGGCTATCAGCCTCAGCGTTTTTAGCTATCAATTTCAGCATCTTCAACTGACAAATTCAGCTTTCAGCATTCACACTACCATTATTACAGGTAATGCTATATATATTTAGTTCATAATTATGTTAAAAAGTTACATTTTCAAAGTTTTCAAAGTTTGACACTCCTTGTCTAAGACCACGGATGCTCAGTTTAGTTTAGCAACGAGCTATTGTTTATATTTTATGACCGACATTCTGTTTTAGTACAGTTACTGGTGTGAGGACAACTGTATTGTAATATTGGGCTACAGAAATAAACCTGAATTGAAGCTCCTCATTGGTGGAACACACTTGATCCAGGAAACCAGCAGGATGTCGGCATCTCGAGGCGTCGAGTTTGATACCCCTGGTGTGAATGGAGAGCTCTTGAGAAGAGGCGTGTTTGAGATCTCTTGCGCCTCGCCGGGATCGCCTGCAGCCGCCTGGATCGCCTGACCAGGCGGCTGCAGGCGGGAAGAGGCGCCTGAGACGAAGGTGAACAGCAGGACTGAACGAGAACAGGAAGTTGTGGTTATCCTTAACATTCCGTTGAATTTTAATATATCTTTGATGTACCTCCTTAGTATAAACGTTAATATTAAGCTTTTTATAATTATTTGTAACATCTGTCTCCGGACAACTGATGGAAAATAGGCGTTGGGTTAATTTAATGTGCACTATGCCAGAGAAATAAATGAAACCGAAATTAAAATGAACTTTTCAAGGCATCAATAACACAAATAAGCACAGATTATTTTAAGTTGTGCTTATTTTACATGAGTGATTCTCTACTTTCCACAAAGAGTTATAAAATTCACAGATTTCCTTCATTTAGCGCCAGTCATTTCTGATCAGCATCACGTCGCAGTGAAAGAACTACCAGGACACCGTTTCCCACAATGCATTGTTTTGTAGTCCTTAAGGCAGCTTAAAGCCAGATTTCCACCCACCACTCGCACCCGCCTCTTTCTCGCGATATTGTCATGATGATTGACATGTGACGTCAGAGTCAAAACTACCCAGCATGCACCGCGATCCAGGCGATCTGCGCAGCGCTGCGTCTCATGATCTCAAACACGGGTAAAGGGTGGGCCGAGTTTCTTTGCCTTAACGATCCCGCCTGTAGCTGAGTTTCTGATGAACTCCTGCAGAAATCATGTCATAGAAAACGACACACGTTTGGGATTTTGGTTAAAAACTGTATAATCACAGTTACAGGACCGCTGGGAACAGAAAAGGAGATCAGGTTTTTTTAAGAAGCGGGCGTGATAATGTGTATTCTTATTTATGTCATTTGAAATAACACAATCGGTCATGTGTGGTTAAATCTTTCATAAAACTATTGGATCTTTCACTCCTGCTTCCTGGTGGTAAAAGCATTCCAGCTTTTTCTTTAGCTCTCAAAGTGGTCCATCAGGTATGCTAATGGCCCAAACTGATGCTCAGGCCTCATCTGTGTGCGTGCACATCATCATTATGTTTTTTATCCCACTGTCTTCTTCCTCTTGACTCCGCTCCACCAACAATTCATTTGACAAACATGCAATCTCCACAGTCACAGACAGCCCCTCTAGTTAGAGCCGAGCGCAGTGTGAATTATGGTTCAGATGGAAACCTCTGAATTATGGCTGAGCTCTGCAGTGCCTCAGAGGAGGGCTCTCTGCAGCCAGAGAGACGTGCTGACAGGAGTCCTGGCTCTGCAGACTGCAGCAGAACCAGAACAACAAGAGGCTAACCCAAACTGGACCCAGAGAACACCAGCCCGGCCAGGTTCCGATGCTGCACCTCGCCGCGGAACAATAGGCGGTTAGCGCCGCGTAGCCTCGTATTGTTCGTCCAGCGTGTGCTGAAGCCAGCTCTGCGAACATAGGTTTGGAAAAGGCATTGCGGGCATTCCTGCCTAATTGTACATTTGTCCTCTTTCAAAGGGGAGAAGTGTTAGGCCAGATACAAAGAATCTTGGGATAGGCCGATAGCACCAGCATCCGTCCTTAGCCTCTGGAGGGCTATTTAAAGGTACAGTAGGCTGTATTTTCCACCGCACAGTGAGGCACCCACCCTTCCGCCTCGCTCCATATTGGAACCAGATGCTGCTTGATGCGAGGCCCCACTAATTTAAGTGGACATGGCAGATGGAAGCGACTCGCCCTGAATGCATACCACCCCCTGTTGGCTTTCATGTGATGAAAAATCTCTGCAACATGGCAGGGGAGGTCCTCTCGGTGACACACGCACCCAACTTGTTCACATAAATACAGGATGCACGCACTTTGTTATATGAACACGCTCTTGTCATTTCACTAACTTTTGTACACAACCACAGACTCTAACACAGCTCTCTCCAAGATAAGGTGGACTTTCTCGAATGGAGACGAAGGCGTTTATTCAAAAGCAGCAAAGCCACTCCTCCGTTCTGCTTTCACGTTTATTTAGAAAAACGATGTTATTGTTTTGTTGCACTTTTTACATTTAAATCATTCAATGGTGACAATTTCCCCCTAACTTTGCAGTATTTTCCATGTAGTTTACAGTAAGAGTTAATGTTAATTAATGCTTAATTAAGCAATAATTAACCTTTAAATAAAGTGTTAACAAGCACTTTAAATGCATTAAAGCATTAGTTAGCAGTTAACTGATCATCCAACTGTCCTTATGGGTGTATATGGGTCGTCTGTGAACAAAACATGGTCAAACCCGCATCGTAGAATGTTAGCGCACATTTTTATTCTATGCAGACGACGGGTCATTGTAACCAGGTAAGAGGGAAGCAGGTGAGACGCAGGTGTGTCTTAAAGATTTTTCATTTTTTCAGCTACCTCAAGTCCTGCAGACTGTCTAAGGTAGGAGTGTCAAACTCAACCACACAGGGGCCAAAATCCAAAAAAGACCTTAGGACGCAGACCGAACTGGAGAAACATTTATTGAACACTCTAAAACTACATTTTTGAATCATTAAATATTTAACTTTTTAACTTAATAATGAACTAGATATATAGCATTACCTGTGATAATGCTAGAGTGAATGCTGTAAGCTGAAATTGATAGCTGATAGCCAGCTAACATATTAGCCTAAAAAACGAATATATATATTTATATCACCACACGACAATCGTACCGTTTCATTTCTGCGATGTCTCTTAAGGTGGCCGTACGAACTACAAGTCTATGCTCCCTTAAGTGGTGTCCGCTCATCTCTACGACCTTCCATGGCCTCGGACGACCCAAACGCCCGCAGGATCATGTGACCAAAGATTTAATTAATGCAGGAAATGTCTTTCACATCCCTCACTGGCTACTGTGGAGTTCACTTTTATTTGCTTTTCTCATTCCAAACGTATTTAACTCCCATATTCCTACAAGTTTTTCTAAAATTGTAATTCTTCACACTTAACAATAAAGTGTCAATAAGCAATTCATCAATATTAATTATCGTTAATTAATGCTTATTAAGCCTTAAAGGAATCATTGGGTCAAAAACATGAATTAAAACCCTACTGCAAATATATTAGCTAACATGTAATGAACACACACATAATGCTTAACAAATGCATACGGCAGATTTTATTAATGTTATATAATGCTTCCTTAAGGTTGAATCATAAACAGTAATTAACTGTTAACTAATGCATCAAGTCTGTTAATTAAGGCTTAATTATACATCAACTAATATAAAGAAAGGAGACTTTTTTTGAAACGGTTTGTTTCAAACAATAATACAAAACAAAACACAACAGACATGAATATCTATACAAAGATAAATCAAACTCAGGATCATTGGTTGGAAAACGTTCACAACTGAATACATTATTTATTACTTTTGATCATAAATAATCATTTTACATGTAGTTCATGACACAATGAAGCTGTTAGATATCAAGACTCTCTGAAGGAGTTTAATAGATTACCAGGAAGTGAGGAAGCGAACTTATATAATCCCACTTCTGCTCTGCTTTACTTCACTTTTAATGTTTGATTTTCTTTACCTAAATATAATTATCATTTTTTTAGCTTCTAATTGGTTGTTTATGCTTCACTAATACAGATCAGGTCATTAAAATCAAAAGGTGGTTCAGGTAGAGAGACGTTGAGAACCTTCAACCATCAGCACTGTTATTTCATTTGGAGAGTTTGTCGTGTGCGTGACACTCCCGCTCTCTGCAGGACCTCCTTTGTCTGGAGACAACAGGTAGTTGACTGAATGGATGCAAGAATTATAGCCTGGAAGCGATCTGAAGCGTCGGGAGGTTGTGCAGCCAAAACCTCACTGATGGTGTGAAGAAAAGCTGAGCACAGCACTGCAGTGGTCCAAGTTAGCTTGGAAAGTTCAGAGAAATGTTTTTGTGTTTTCCATTTTCTATTTTAACGATTAATGCATTGAGAATATTGATCAGAATCATCCGTTTTGTTGTTGGATCTTCTTTATCTTTTTAGCTACAAGAATTCTGACCTGAAAATGTGTGAGTGATTATCTGAGATGTGTGAGAACAGTAGAAGCCTGTTTGGTGATCTGGATCCAATCGGATCAGATCTAAACCTCAAACTACAATGACTGTTTTCTGAATCTTTATGGAAAAAAAGGACCTTTTTTGTCAGTGATTTACTGTCTTTATCAAGAGGAAACAACCCTTCAGGAGTGAACTGAAGGACTGGGGGGTTAGAGGTTGCATTGTTATGGCGGGGCCGCCCCGTGGCTGTGATTAGGAGCCGTTTTCGCCGTCCCTTCTGCTGTTTTAGAGCTTATGTCACAGCTATGGCAGGAATGCTCGAGTGAAGAGGGCAGGATGGGGTTACGGCGAGGATGTAAACATCAACATTTTCCTCCTCAAGAGGATTTAGAGCCTCTTGAAGCTCCATCCTGAGCCCCGAAGGCACCTATGACCAGCCTAATCCCAAATCTCTGGGCCCAAAAGCGACCCCAAGTCAGTCGGGATTGGGAGATAAGTTGAGCCGCAAACCGAGCCGCAGCAGGACGGACAGAACACGGCTTTTGTGCTGACATCAGATAATACGATCACATTAAATCAGGTGTGTCAAACTCAATCGCACCAGGGGCCAAAATCCAAAACGCCCCTTAAGTCGCGGGCCGAACAGGATAAACATTAATTAAACTCTTTAAAACTACATTTTTAAAATATTATCTATATGCCAAATTAGCCTAAAAAGACAAACAAAAACATTAAAAATAACGCAGGTTAGCCAAAACAGGTAGCAGGTAGCTGAAGAAGATAGCTAAACTTCAAAATAGTCTGAAAAAAGTTAAAAAAGCTGAAGTTAGCTAAAATCGCTAGCATGTAGCGGAAATATTAGCTAAAGTCCAAAACAGCCGAAAAACTAATTTTAAAAAAGCCTAAGTTAGCCAAAGCAGCTAGCATTGAGCTGAAGAAGATAGCTAAACTTCAAAATAGCCTAAAAAATGAAAAAATCCTAAATTAGCCAAAATAGCTAGTATGTAGCTGAAACATTAGCTCCAAAACAGCCTGAAAACATAATTTAAAAGAAACTTGTTATTCAAAATAGCTAGCATGTAGCTGAAATGTTAGCTAAAGTCCAAAACAGCCAAAAAAATAATTTTAAAAAAGCCTAAGTTAGCCAAAGCAGCTAGCATTTAGCAGAAATATTAGCTAAACTCCAAAATAGCCTAAGCAATCTTAGTAAATGCAAAAATAGTCCAAAAAGCTAGAATGTCAATTTTTTTAAACTTTAAAATCATAACGTTTTAACATAATTAATAAAAATTCTAAATCCATGAATATTATTCCAGAATAAATCAATTTAAATCTTAAATAACTTTCAATATTTTACTCTCTATAAAAATATATTTAGTCAAAATTATACAAGTTAGAAATGAGAACAAGATAACATCGGATCATTAATAACAATAAAATAAAATGATCTGGAGGGCCGGATAGAATTACCCAGAGGGCCTGATCCGGCCCCCGGGCCTTGGCTTTGACACATGTGCATTAAGTGTTAAAGAAACAATAAAGTTTTTTTTTTTTTTTTTACCAAGTTTGCAATTATACTTAAAATCAGGGGAACGCCGTACAGACAACTGCGACAAAAAGAAGAAGGAAAAATAAGAATTTATTTTACCCTCTTCAAGCCCCTTTGAGATAAGCTGTAATTATGCAGATTTTAAGAATAAAATAAAAAAAGCGGACATTTTCTACCCATGATGACAAAGACAGTCCAGCGGGGAGCTGCAGGGCTGCAGCCCCATCTACTGTCAACCGACCCGACAGACATCCGTTTGACGACTCAACACGTGGATGCAGTTATGCTAACGCAGCGCGGCTGAAACTGCGCAGGTAATGAGCTGCTCCTGACGGAGTGAAACCGGCACAGCTGTGTCCGCGCAGGTGAAGGATGTCCCGCGCGTCCTGCCCATGAAAGGGGCCCTGTGTGGTCCCCGGTTTCTCTACATCACAACCAAAAAAAACACCACAAACGTCTGCAGATTGGAGAGCTGTCATCCGCCCGCCACTCGATATGCAAGAATCCTTTTTCTGTTTTGGTTTGGTGTGTTAAGAGCGTCCACAGCTGTGAGGAGAATGGGGCTCGCTTGTAATCCGCCGCGTAACCTGAGTTCCAGCGAGGTCAGAGGTCAGTTATTGAACTTGAATTACACTGGAAGAGGCCTCCTTCATCCCCGCCGCCCTGGGGGGTTGTGTTTGTTTTCCCTCCCAGTCTCTATTATTGACTTTTTCTTGGGAACTCTTCCCAAACCAGAAGTCTGCAACCTGGAGCTCCAGATCCACATGTGGCTCTTTTATCTCTCCATGGAGGCTCTTTGGACAAACATAGAATAAATCTGACCCAGACACGTCGACCGTAGAGTCAGCAGCTCCCCGCAACCAAAACTATCTAAAGAAAACAAATAAACAAAGCCCACAAACGAAGACTACCAAACCCAAACTAAAATAACTAAACCCAGCAGTGTAAGACTGCTGAGGACAAAGAGGGAAAAGACCAAAAAATACATAAATAAAAGAAAAATAAAATAGAATTTTTTTTATCTTTGTATGAAAACGTTCAGCTCGTTCAGGACATTACAGTTTGTATTTTTGGTTTTCATAAACTTGATAGTTTTTGAAATATTGAGCAAAATAATCCCCACAGGAAATGAATGAGAAAATCTTCAAATTTCAAAATTTTAAGTAGATTATCAACAAACCTTTAAATATTTTCATGTTTTCATCTTTTATTGTAATTTTCAAAAAAAATGAGTTTAGCTAATATTTTAGCAATATGGGAACATTTTTGGCTATTTCTTTATATACTGAGGTTTTTAGGCTAATTTAGACTTTAGCTTCTCTTTTAGCAACATGCTAACTTTTTAACTAACTTAGTTTAATGAGGAATTTCAGGCTATTTTAGAGTTTAGCTAGTGTTTTAGCAACAGCCTGTTTGCTAATATTGGCATCTACTGAGGTTTTTTTGGACTAATTTGTAGTTTAGCCAATGCTAATTTGTTATGTACCGAGTTTTTTTAGGGGGTAATTTAGAGTTTAGCTTCTATTTCAGCAACTGGTTAACTTTTTAACTAATTTAGTTTACTGAGGAATTTTAGGCTATTTTGGAGTTTAGCTGGTATTTAAGCTACAAGCTAACTTTTTTGGCTAATTTGTCATCTACTGAGGTTTTATGGGCTTATTTAGAATTTAGCTCATATTTAAGCAACAATATCTTTGCAAAATTGGCATGTTTATTAGGGATTTTTAAGGATTTTTACTACAATTTCCTTTTTTTTAGCAAATTTAAGATTTTGCTAAAAGCTTTTCAGTAAATCCCTTCAGCAATTAAAGTAAATTGGATAACCTATTTCAGCAAAAAGGTTTAGCATCTTCAGCTACTTTCAGCAAAAAGCGTTCACTCTAGCATTATCGCAGGTAAAGCAACTTTTCTAGTTTAATTTAGATGAGTTAAATGTATAAACTGATGTCTGAGGTTCACATAGATGATAAACTATGTACGTTTTTACATCCTGTTGACCTGAAGACGTCTTGTTTGATCAACTCTACCTCCAGAATGAACATATTTTATATGTAAAGCAAAACTTTGGTAAAAAAAAAAAAAGATTTTCTATGAGTTAAAAGCACATTTTATCTTGTACTGGACAACATTGGTTACTAGCTGTCCAGAGCTACACTGAGATTATCCTGTTTTGTCTTTTATTTTGAAAATTAATTATTTGAGCTTCTGTCAAACGTTAAATTAATCACATTTTAAGAGATGCTAGGTTCTTTTTTATATTTTTTCTTTTGTTTGTGCCAAAAATAGACATAATTCGTATTTATTATTAAAAAAAGCAGGTCATAATCCACATTTCTTGAAGGCTAAAGTCAGACTATGCGGCTCCTTCTAGGTTTTGATCAGTAGAAATCGATTCCAAATGGCTGTTTTACTGTTAAAGGTTGCCGACCCCGTCCTAAACGAGGATGTCACCACAGCTGCTGCAAAGCTTCAGGTGCGAGTGACGCTAAAAACAACTCACACATGGAAAGGAAGGAGCGCTTTTCTTTGACCTCCACCACAAACCGGGGGCCTCCTTCTGCAAGCTGTTAGCTTTTTAAGATATCCTTTTTCATGGCACATGTTCTGCGTTATGCTAGAGTTTCCACTGAATGGACAATGAGCTGGTTTCTAAGGTGATGCCGCGGCGCCCCCTGTTGGCCAACCAGAGCAGTTCTGGACTTGAAAGCCTCGGAGCGGCTTTGGTCTTTTTATAGGCTAAACCACATTCCTGGAGTCTTTGAAGAATTTGTGTTCTCTAAGTAGTAGCTAGCACTGCCAGCGCTTAAGCACTATTTTATGAGTGTGAGTGCTGCTGGAGCCTCTTTGAAGTGCTCCCATTTAGCATCCCGAGTCCATGGCTTTGTAATGCACAAGTAAATAAACTGCAGCGGCTAAATGAGCAGGCGAGCTGAACCATTGTTTTCTCGGCGCTCTCCGCTTGCATCATGTTTCTCTTTGTAGTTAGTGGATGGCTTTCTTCTGCAGTTTCAGGAGCAGCTTCGTCCATGTTGGAGCGTGAAAGTGTCGGTCAGAAGGATGCTGCAGCTACTCTCCTCTGAGAACTGGTCACTGGTTCACAGAAAACTGGATTTCTTCACCTCTAACGAGTCGTTTCTTTCCTCCATCGGCAGTTGTTGACAGAAACCCGGTTTAGTCATCACAGTGAAACACAAACCTCTGAGTTTGATCCAGAACGGATCAATCAAATCATAACTGGGTTCTGCAGCTGCTGCTGACCCAAAAGTCACGATGAAGCTTGGATTTGATCAGGAAAATGCTGAAGGTCTATCAGAGGTCAAAGTTCAGCCCCCCAAAATAATGATTTGATGTCAGATTGATGAGGAGCAAAATTCAGATGTTCAGTTTAGAATCTCAGTCCAAGACAATAAATGATTTTATTTAATTTTATTTTATTTGAACGTATTTAATTTGATTGTATTTAATGTTATGTGCTATAAAAATGAAATAAATAAAATAAACTAATTTAATTGAATTATTGTTTCAACTTAATTTAAATTAGTTTAGTTCAGTAAACGTTTAGTTTAGCTCAGTGTAGCTTAGCTTAATTTTTTTATTACATTTTATTTTATTTCAACATAATTCATTTCATTTGATTTAATTGAATTCATTTTTATATTTAATTTAATTTAGTTTACGTTAGTTTAGTTTAGTTTGGCTTAGCTTTATTTTAAAGTACATTTTATTTTATTTACACTTGTTTAATTTCATTAGATTTTTTTATTTTAATTACTGTTTTATTTAATTTAATTGTTGTTTTATTTATTTTTTTCTTTCATTTAGCTTAGTTTAGTTTTTATTAAGCGTAATTTTATTTTATTTTATTGTAATTAATTTAGTTTAGCTTAGCTTAGCCTAGTTTAATTTAATTAAATTTTTTTATTTGATGTGATGTAATTTTGAATTTTTTAAGACTTTTTTTAATCAATTAATTTTTTTTAATTTAGTTTAGTTTAGCCTATTTTAATTTTATTTTCATTAAATTCAATTAAATGTAATTTATTTAATTAAGTTCAGTTTAACTTAGCTTAGTTTAATAATTTTGAACTTTAAATTTAATTTCCTATTTTATTTAGTTAAGTTTATTTTAATTGAATTTGTTTTATTTTAACCTAATTTAATTTGGTTTAGTAGATAGTCCTTTATTCGTCCCACGGTGGGGAAATTGCAGTGCAATTTTAGTGCAATTTTATTTTATTGTATTTTATTGTATTTCCAGGTTACATCAAAGTCTCACTTCGATCATCTTTTGATCAATTTTCAAAGTAGCAGTTGTTTTTTAACTATAATTATGCAATTTTAAGCCAAAAGAAAAAAAAACAGTTTTTCCAAAGTAGCAGGAGTTCATTAGAAATTCACCTCTTGGT
>NC_050535.1:1568556-1582566 GCF_002922805.2 Oryzias melastigma | reverse complement strand
CCATTGCAGGGAGCTCCTAACCTGCCCAGCAGATTTAATCTCCAATCTTTGTCAGATTATATTTGGGATAAAGAATTCTTCCATCGTAGCCTGCACCTGCAGCAAGCCTCCACTAGGTGCTGCTAGCGTTCCTTCTCTGAATTCTGCAGCCTTTGGATAAAAGCTCATTTAGACATCAGCCATTCTGCTTGAAATAGTAAAAAATCTGATTTTAATTTAGCAATAGAATATTTGATGACACCGTTACTAACACGTCAGTGTGCTGGCTGCTGTTAAAATCCCAGAATGCTCTGCTTTGCTGCTACATCTTGCAGCTCCTCTCTGTTTCTGCAGTCTCAGCATTTTTCATTCTGACCGATGACGGACCGGCGGTTCTGTCCAGAGTCCTCTGGCTCTCCACCCTCAGCGGGACGGACAGACGCGTCACTCTGACGGATTTCTGCAGAGCAGCAGAACGACAAGAGAACGATGGAGCTGCGTTTGCTGAAGCTGACTCAGCACTTCCTGCATTTACATGGTTATGACGTCATCAGAAATGACCATTGAGCATGCGTTTCTGCTTCTGCATGAGCAACACGTCCAGTTTTGGAATTGAAAGCTTGAGGTTTTGGATGAAGATGCTGATCCTTCTCCTCTTTCTCTGACGGAGTTCACTCCGTCTGCATCCGTGGAACATAAACACTTCACCGGCTGTTTTCAATCGTCATGAGGAAATTTGAAAAACGACTTTATTTAACTAAATCCTGGACTCCCGGAGAGATCTGCTCCCATCACACGGAAAGATCTCCCATCAGCACCATCCTGACCACAGAGACACTCCTGGATGTCGGACACAGAAACTCCATTTCCTCCTTTTATTTTCATTTCTTTACAGTGAGGAAGATGTGCTGAGAGTGTCTGAAAGGCCTCGGGGGGAGTTGATGTTTTATGTAATAAGGTTAGACACGCTTGACTTTGATGAGAACATCCTTTTCCCATCTCCAGCTTAACATGTCTGGACTTCATAATCCAAAGTTAGATCAGAAGAAAAACCTCCAGTGACAACGCACAAGTATTTATTATAAAAACCAGAACCGAGTCAGTTTGAGGCACAAAGAAGACGTCAGAGAAGATCTGTGATGGAGAATGAAGTCCAAATGGAGATGACGGGTGAAGGTGGACGACCCAGTCTCAGATGTGGAACAGCTCGATGGAAACTCATCAAAATGACACTTAAATATGAGCAAACTGAAGGAAAAAAGTGATAAATAAAGAGTTAAAGTCCCACTCTGATCATCAAAGAAATGTTGTTTCTTTAATTATGATTATGCTGTTTTTAGGACATAGTTCATGAGAAATTCATCTCGGCGTGCAGTAACACGCTCTCCCACCAGCTTACAGCCCTCACACCCCCAAACGAACATTACAGCTGCAACAAAAAATCAACTAATTCAATTTTCAAACTACATTTCTATTCATTCGAATCAAGAAATACTCAGAAATGCAGTTTTAAGGTCATTTTTCTTTAGATTATGAGGAAAAAATGTGCAATAACATGTTAAAAACACAATTTTCATCACTTCTAATATTTAGGGTTTATTAACTAGTTTTTAATAATTAATAAACATTAGTCACTCTTTATATGCTACGATCTACTTAGAAAATAGCCAAAAGGAAGAAATAATGTCTTCTGTTAAGCACGGAGGTGGAGGAATGATGGTTTGGCTCACAGAGCTCTGGATCCGCCTCCTGTTAATGTTACGGAATCAGATTTGATGGATTTCTGTGAGAAATTGAAGCTTTTTTACACTGTAAAAAATGAAAACGTCGGATCAGTTAATATTAGTTGTACACAACTATAACAATATTACCAAATTACATTTTTGAGTAAACCTTAAGTCCAAAAATTTGAATTTGATGAAAACGAGAAAAAAAAAAAATCAAATGTACCAAATGACAGAACTTGTGAATTCATTAAATGTTTCATTTTTTACAGTATAAATAAGACATAAAGGAGAGTTTAAATGAAACAACTGCAGCTTAAAGAGAGTCTGAAGTGAAAAGTTGATGAGATCAAACTAAAATAACCTTTTTTATGTAGCTGCACTGTAAAAAGCAAAACGTTGAATCCATTAAAATGTCTGTAAATTGTTACATCTAAAATATTAGGTTTTTTTTCGAGTTATTGAGCAAATCATCAACCCAGCATTTTATTTTTGAAGAAAACTAAAAAATGTGAAATTTAAGAAATGACAACTTTTGTTAATTGATCAAATGTTTCACTTTTTACAGTGTAAACATGACGTAACATTACGTAACGTTACATTTATATTTATTAGTTTTCATCAAATTATAATTTTGATTTGATGCTTTACTTAAAATGTAACATAATAAAAACTAACATTTTGAAATCTAGCAAACTATAGTTTTTGTTAAATGATCCAATGTTTCACTTTTTACAGTTTGTTCCTGTTAAATAAAGTCTGACATGTTTAGATGTTTTTTTTTAACCATATTTAGACATTTTTTCTTTCTATTTGTTTTATATTTGATGTCTTTTTTAAGCGTAATAAACTTTTTTATTTCTGTTTATGATAGTTGGATCTTTAAACCCGATTGAACTGTCAGGAAGGGCATCCGGCGTAAAACTGTTGATTTACACGCGTAAATTGTCTCGCGAGAATAAAAAAATCACATTTTCCTGTTTATAATTAAAAAAACTAATGAATGAAGTCTTGATGTTTGGGTTCCCGTCTGACACACACATCCAGGTATCTCCTCCACACCTGTGGGCCGCTGTTGCATCCACCTGCTGCTCCCCCCGCCGCGCGCCGCCGCGCACCGACGCGCGCCGCGGACGCACGGAGGCGCCAGATCACTTAAGCATCGATCCGGTCCCTGTTCTCACGAGTGGATCCGATTCCGCGCCAGACGTGCAACTCATTCAGATGCGCCGTTCGCTCTGCGCGTCTGTCACACGCGTGCGCTCTCCTCCTCCTCTGTGCGCGTCCTCCGCGCCGCCGCCGCCAATGCGGGTATGACAGACGGGCACGAGGAGTAGTAGTAGCCGGATTCATTGGAGGACAGAGGCGGAGCGGGCACCGGAGCGGGCACGGGGACGGGCACGGGGAAGTGAGTCATTTCTTGCCGCGCGTCGAGAGGAGCGGATGAGTCAATGGCCGGGGCACAGCCGGGAGTGCACGCGCTGCAGCTCAAGCCAGTGTCCGTGCCGGAGTGCCTGAAGAAGGGCAACAAATTCATGAAATGGGACGATGTAAGTACCGCTTCAGTCTGCGTTCACGCGCGTGCCGTGCCACCAGAATCTATCGCGCGCTGCAGGATCTATAGCTCCACCAAAGACATTGATTGATCTTTTTTTTTAGACTGCAGTCTCTGACATGTGCTTTGTTTATTTGTAAATGAGAGCGCGCACGTGCCTGTGTGTCAGAATGTGCTCACCTCTCCCGTGAACTAATCATCATCATTATCATCAATTAACCACAATGAAAGATCGAGGATGAATTAAAGTGAAACCACGTGACGGGCAGGATGTTTCCCTCCTCTTTGGTATTGACTTCCTTCTTTCTGTTGTCATTTAAACATAAAACGAGAGTCTGGCTGCAGAAATGACCTTGATTAAAATTGATTAGACACTGTAAACCACAAGCCTGTTAGCAGACAGCGATGGCCGCAGTGCACACTTCTCCTCAAGCAACACAAACAACACAAACAACACACCCTCTGAGGACGCACATCAAATGTTGGGCTCGTTCTCATCTAGTTTAAAGGTTTCTATACTCTAGAAGAACAAATCGTATGTTTATCTGGGATTATGAGCTGCAGAGATGACGTCAAATCAGCGCTTAGAAAGAGAAAACTTTAAACTACTCTTTCTTTATTCACAAAAACTCAAAATTATATTGGAGTTATGCTATAAATCAAACCACAAGTGATTCGTTTCCTTTCTAGTTCTCCATAAAACCTGTTTTTCCTTCACCTGTTCCTGTTGGAGTGTTGTTATGGGGACTTTCTGCACTGCAGTGTGTGTGTGTGTGTCTATCTCCAGAAACAAATACACACTTTCCTGCAAAAACACAGATGCACTCGAGGATACTTCCACTTCCCATGAAAGCCCTTCCTCTTCTTCCTCTTTCCTTTTCCAGGAAACAGCAACGCCGTCTGAAACAACTCTAATTGGTTATCTGTAGATTAGAGATTTCAGCTCCTGGCTTCAGATTCAGCATTTTTATCTTCGGTTTTCTCCGTTTGTCCACCGTCAGTTGTGTATTTTGGGAACCACCAAGGCTGAGCCTAAAGGAGTGAAGCGATTCGTGGATTTATATTCCTACAATCCAATCGGATCGATCTGTCAAATCTCCCAAAATGCCGCCACACTTCCACCTAATTTCAGCTTATTCTGCCGAGGTTTTAAGAAAAAGTTAACATTTTTCTCTAAAAGCTGACCTCAGTCGGGGGACATTTCGTGGTGACGCGATTATAAAATCATGGGCGACTCAGCTCAGACTGGACCATGTGTAAATGTCTCCGGATGGCGAAGTACCGCCGCCCTCCCAGCTGCTCAGGAGTTTGTAACAAGCCGTTCTTCACGCCTGATGGTCACCGTCTACTAAAGACCACGCCAACAATTTTCCAATAAAATCAGGCGTTAAAATCATGAAATCTTGAAGATTTGTCTTCCCATCGCGCAACGGCAGCTTTATCTGTGATCGTCTAAGAACCAAAAATATTTGCTTTCCTAAGAATACGTTGTGAATTTTAGGACGTACCGATGTATGGAACGACTCATCAACTTCATTGATTCAACCAGATCAGTCGGTTCAGAGGCAAGTTGTCAATCAAATTGACCTGAACTGTCGTAATGTCGTTTAAAAATGAGATAAATCGATGATATCGATATGAACATTTTAGACCTGCTTTTGGAACACTTTTACGAGAACTTGAAGATGTTAATTGATGTTAATTGTTTACGGCGTGACGACCAGGTGACATCACAACAAACGTGATGTCAGCAAACGATGATCCAGTCGAATGTGTGGAAACACTGAATTTAGCAAAGACGTGACCATAGAGTGTGGTGGAACGGTCTATATGTATTATTTTGTGAGGATAAGATTCACTTTAACAACGATTCCATTCATATCATGATTTGTGGTTGACGATACGATTTATAGTTGATTCATTTTGAATGATCCCATTCTCAGAGCAAAAACTGATTGATTGATTTTAGGTCAGTGAATTGGAACGTTATAAATCAATTAAAATTGACCATAAATCATATCGTTAACCACGTATTACGATATGAATCGAATCGTCGTTGAAACAAATTGTCACAGCCTTAGTGCCAAATATTTATCTCTGAGTCACGCTGGATAAAGTTTTCGCTAAAGATGTTCCGTATGATTTTAGGTCAATGAATCCAAATGAACCAAGATCGTCAACCACGTATTACGATATAAATCGAATTGCCATTGGAACTAATGGTTACACCCCCATAACCAGGTATTTATATCTGAGTTACTGGTTGTATTTTTGGCTAAAGATGTTCTGGGTTGATTTTAGGTCGAGAATCGACTATGAATCGCATCGTCAACCATAAATTACATAAGAATCGAATCGTCGTTGAAACGAATCATTGCATCAAAAAACAATGTGATGACCAAGTTTTAAACTCTTGTTATCCTCCATTCTTGTAGCATTCTGATTAACGTTTGTTGTGCAGTTTTCTGTCGTTTTTGCACATCATGTAACCAGAAGACAGTGAAGCCTCCTAGTTCCAGGTCATAAAAACACCTTTAAATCCCACATGTAGCACTCTTGCCTTCTAAAGGTTAAGCTGCCATCCAGACCCTGAAAGTACAGCATCTTTTGTTGGGAACGACTCCTAAGACAGGGAGAAGAAGACGGCGGATCTGTGTAAACAGAGATTTGGATAAGATGACTCTCTGGCCATGCCTCTTCGGTCTAATGCACACTGAATAAGATATTATCAGGCTTCACAGGGGAGCATAAAATCCCTGAAAAGCAGCAGAATATGTCATTAGTATAGCAAACAGAAATGTGCCGAGCTCCCATCCACTCTCCAGAATCCCCCCTCAGGTGTTACCTAATGGTACAGATGCCTCACTAAAAATAATGGTGATGTCTCTTCCCCGGCATCGGCTCCCTCCGGGTGTTTTTACTTTGCAAGTCAGCTGCTAATCTAATTCTCACTCCACGCAAAGTAGGCCACGTCTCGCTAATGTCATCTCTTTAATGACAAATAACATTTAGATGACAGTTCACCTTTGATGATGAGTTTGGAAATGACGGGAAACTGTTTCAAACTCGCAGGTTTTGATGGTTGAACCACATTCGGATCGGGATTTTCCAAAAAAACATGCAGCTGTAACATTTGCCTAAATTATGCATCAAAGTTATGCAACAGATGACGGATGATGGGAATCTATGGTGCTCCTGACGTGCATTTTATCTGCAATCTTTACATTTGAAAGATTTCAGTAAAAAAAAGCAAAACAATTATATATATATATACCCTGTATATGTAAACAACTTTAAGTTTTAAAAAATCAAAACAAAATCCCTGAAACCGAAACTCATTAACCCCCCAAAAAATCAAGAAACATTTTGGAAAACAAGTTATTTACAGAAATCAAACTGAAATGCTAGAAAATTTAGAAAAAAGAAGAAACTGAAAAGAGGAACTAGATTTTCTGCACCATAAGACACAGTTAAGTTTTCATTTTTGTCCAGGAAAAGAGGCTGCTCTTTAAAATCTGTAGTGCCTCATGTATAGATTAATGCTGGATTTACTATTGCAAACAAGGTTGGATGCTAATGGGAACACGCTAACGTGGCTAACAAGGCTAACATGTAGTGCTGTCGAACTGGGTTTTTTTTTTTAGTTTTTGCTAACAAGGTTGGGGGTTAGCGTAGTCACTGTAACGTTTATTTTTGCTATTTTTATAACTTACAAACAAGGTTAGATGCTATTGGGAGTATGCTAAGCATGGCTAACATGGCTAACATGTAGCGGTGTCCAACTGACTTTTTTACTTGTTGCTAACAAGGTTGGGAGTTAGTTAAGTCACACTAGTGTTTATTCTTAGCCGTATCAGTCTGTATATTTACAAGTCTTGAGTAAGGTTGGATGCTTTTGGGAATATGCTAACGTGGCTAATGTGTAGCAGTGTTGAACTATTTTTTTTAACTTGATGCTAACGAGGTTGGAAGTTAGCATAGTCAGAGTAAGTTTATTTTTAGCGGTATCAGTCTGTTTTTTACAAGCTGCAAACAAGATTGTGAGTTTCTGGTTTTGTAAGTATGCTAACGTAGCTAACGTGTAGCAGTGTCAAACAGGGTTTTTTTAACTTGTTGGTAGCAAGGTTGGGAGTTAGCTTAGTCACTGTAACATTTATTTTTAGCTGTATCTGTCTGTATTTTTACAAGTTGCAAGCAAGTTTGGATGTGTTGTGAATATGCTAACGTGTAGCAGGTTTTTTACTTGTTCCTTACGAGGTTGGGAGTTAGCGTCGTCACAGCAATGATTTCCAAGTTACAAACAAAGTCGGATGCTATTGTAAATATGCTAATGTAGCTAACGTGTGGGATGTTCCAAACGATTTCCAGAATGACTGTGATGGTTTATAAAGCCTGACTGACGGATTTATTTCTGATTATTTATTTTGACTCCATTCATGCGCCTTATAGATCATTCATTATTGGTGCACCTTATAATCCGGTAAGACCTCCTGAGCAGGAAACACTGTTGGTATTATGGGATATTGTTGGTAATGATGATGTTTGATTTTTGACATTCAAGTTATTTTAAATAAATAAATAATTAAAGTTTTATCATCAGTGTTGGGTTATTTTATTATTATTATCAGGTTGAAATGATGGACTAACGTCATCAACCAATCACTGATGTCCATAGTACCAACCTTTTTTGGTTTCTTCTTTTTTATCATTTTTTAACATTTCCTTTTGTTTCCTGGAAATTATTTTTGTTTTCTAAATGTTTTGAAAATGTTTTTTTATGTAAACCAGTAAAAATAGATACTATGGGTCATTTCTGATTGGATAATGATGTTTGTCCATCATTTCAACCGAAAGCTACTGTATTTAGCATGAAGCGAAGTTGGATATACTTTGTACTTAACTATAACACTCTTATAAATATGCAGACATTTAAAAAAAATGTTAACGTCAAAAATAAAACATCATCATCAAATCAGTGACGTCCCATAGTAAATAACTTTTGTGGTTTTCTTACACTGTAAAAAATATTCTATTAGTATTACCTAAAAATGTATGTAACAATTTAATTTAGTGGAGCAAATATGTTTCAAAACTTTGAGTAAAAGATACTGTAACAAATACTCAAACTGAGTTAACCATAATAAATATTATCCAGATTTTTTAGTGTAAAAATATCTTTGCAGAGCAAAAATACCACATTTTGCGAAAGTTATTCGTTCTTGATTATTTAAAAAAACAGTTTTCATTTCAGAAATGTTTTTCATTAAAATATACTTGACATACTTTAATGTTTCCCCTCCTTGAAAGACAGAAACACAAAAAAATACAGTAACCTTATATAAAAACTCAATCTTTGTACGTAAACATATGTTTATGTTTTTTTAATTCATTTTTCTTTAGTTTAGTTTTCAAGTTTTGTGCCAGAAGCTTAAACATTTAGTCAAATTTTACTTGTTTTTTTTTTTTTTTTTTACAAATTAAAAGCATTAATATGGATTTAAGGGTAGCACAGGTGTAATTTACTCATAAGAATTATGTCAACTTCAGTAAATTTTAAAAATGTGACTTTCTTGTAGTTACACAACCCCAAAATATTTTTTATAGTGTACTGTTTTATTTTCATGGCCTGTGCCAGCCTTGAGCTGGCGCAGGCCATGAAAAGCGCTTTATAAATAAAGATTATTATTATTATATTATTATTAAAACATTTTATTTTGATCTCTGATAGTTACTTTCAAAACGTTTTATTATTTTGTTTCATATTTTTGAATTTCTAGAACTTTGCTTTGATTTCTAAAATGAAATGTCGTTTTTTATTATTCGTTTGTGTGATTTGTCCTTCGGGGGCCACCGTAGAAATCTGTTGATTCAACATTTTTCAGCAGTTTGGGAAATGAAAAAGTGTATTTTTCTGTCAAAGTTGATCTAAACTAAAGTCTTATCCTGATAAAAACAAGCTGAAAGTTTGTTAGGAGGAAGCTGAAACCACTCACTCCACGCTGTGTTCCGCTAATAGATGTTTACCACAAACGGAGCAAAAATCCCACAGCCCCCATTAGCAAATTGCTTTCATTTGTAATCCTTTTTTCTCTTTAAATGCACGGACCCTTGAGAAAACCTTCACTAAGAGTCATGATGGTTTGATGTGTTGTGTTGCGGCGGCGGTGGAGAGTCGGGACATTAAGAAAGGGGGGCGCTGAAAATGAGTCTTCTCACAGCATTAGGCTGATTCCCGGCCGTCGGTTTGATTCCTTCCGCTGATGTCAGACGATTCATCAGTGGACGCCGCATCCATTTGTAACATCTCCTGTGCATGACGGATGTGTTTACAGAGAACAAGAATTGGAGTTAAGTGATCGCCAAAGATGTGACCTGCATTTGAGGGGGCGGGGCTTCATTTTCCCCTGGTTACTGCGTGGCGTGAGCTGCGTCTTTTGTGATTCAATCAAGCCTGCAAACATTGCTAACTCATGTGAACACGACTGAAACTATTTTTTCTAATAGATTGGAGTTGGTTGCCATAGCGAACGGCGCCGCAGCAAGCAACAAAACCTGCTCCTTCCTTCTGAAGTTTGCCTCGTTTTCCTCAGACGGATTTCACTTTGTCATGGAATCACTTCTGACATTTAAAGAAATAAAAACAGCTTTTAACGAACGGCGTGATGGGGACATCGTTAGCCGTCTAATGAAGACGCTTTGGAGATCCGCCGGCTCTCTGCAGCCAAACGCCGCCCTCCCTCGCGTGTCTGATCTTGCTGATTGAAGAGAACAATATGCCACTGTTCCCGCTCATCCACAGCCACCGAGGGCGGGCTCAGACAGAAAGCAAAGGCTCCGTCTTTTTATAGTGCCACCCAGTAATATCTGCCGTTGCCATGTGAGCCTCGGGGTGCATCTGTGCGCCTGGGAGTCGTGTGTAGAGTCTTCTGTTGTGATTGCATCCCCCCAAAACACCACGACTGTTCTTTCTCGCATGCAGAGTTGGTCATTTGTTGTGTTGCCTCGTTTGGATCTCTAAAAACTGCGATGAAGCTAGTTTTAGGTTGGATATTCCACAGACATTCGCTGAGTTCATATTTAGGGACCGTCAACAAATGAGTTTTTCTTCAATAGTTCTTAACATTTTGGAACAAATCACAACAAAATAACTTGAAAATAATAAAACTACTTGGTCCAATAATTTAAGAAAAATTGAAGAAAAATTCTGTCACTCGTTGACGATCCCTAAATACGAATGTCTGTCAAATATCCAACCTAAAAATAACTTAAGTTCTCTAAAAAGGAAGTAATTGCACACATAAACAGCAGTTTTGACTCCAAGTTTTGAACTGTTTTGACTCTGACATGAGACATAATTGACCCTCTGGGATATTAGCGTTGGAAATCGATAAATGTCCCTTTTTGTTTTTGTCACAGGATTCTACAACGGTGACCCCAGTGACCCTGACAGTTGACCCTAAAGGTCACTTCCTGTACTGGACGGACCAAAACAAGGTGAGGGGCCATAAAGAAAAGGATCCTTTCTTTTAGTAAACTAAAGATCAAAGTTATCCTCCTGTTGTTGATTAACTTCATCAAGAGTATTTATGGTGTTTCATTCTTAGAGAGTGGAAACATAAATCGAGGAATCATATCTGGGAAACTTTCCAAGCTTTCTATTTTCAGCCTTTTATTACACACATATTTAGTGCCTTGAGGAAAGATGTAAATGCAGGTACGCTTAAAAACATGAACACCTTATAACGAGTCAAAACCCCCTTACTGGTGGGTACGGGTTGTCAAAATGGTCAGATAAAACGTTCATGCATTGTCTACAGACGACGGGTCATAGTGAACACTTACTTGTACAACACGTAAGCATAAGTAGGGGTGAAGTAGGTGAGATGCAGGTGTGTCGTACGGATTTTTCTTCTCGTCAACCCCTACAAACCCTCCAGACGGCCCAAGAATCCCGTTAGAGCTATTCCAGAGATATGTGTGGACAGCTTAACTGTTAGAAATGAGGAAATGAGACAATCGGAGTGTAGTTTGTGTGGACGTCCTACAGGCACTTACCTATCACACGCACACCTGATGCGTGCAGCACCTGCGTTAACGACTACAGTGTGGCGTAAGGACACACATAAGATCGTGTAACTTCCATAATCCTTACCAATACTTTAGCATTAGCACACACGACAATGGTACGTTCCATTTTATGACCTCCAAACTGCAAGACACACCTGCACTCCTTGTACAGGTGCTTCAAGTTTTGGGTTGTCCGGACCTGTGGAGGGTCTTAGAGAGGAGCAGCACATTTTAAGGGGAGCACAGGTGTGTCTTGCAGTTCCTTTGAGGCTCGTACGGCCACCTCAAGTACATGGAAAATGTACGTACTATTGCCGTTTGTGATAAGTGTATCATGAAGTATTGGTAGGGATAATTGAGGTTATTATTGTACAATGTCCTTGGACCACAACTTGTTAGTAAAGTGTGAGTACTATTTTTCTCACACCTATCAGACGGCCTGTAAGTTAATGTCCCATCAGTTGTCACGCACATAGGTGGGTTAGATTTGTTCTCCACATTTGACCCCTCCCCTGGGGGAGAGGTGAGCTGCAGACACAGATGTGCTTCGGAACCATTTGGTGGTTTAACCCCCCAAACAACAACCCCTTAATGCTGAGTGTCAAGAAAGGAGAAACTAGGTCCCATTTTTAGAGACTCGGCCGGGATTTGAACTGACGACCCTCCAGGCTCTTGGTGGACTCTCTACCACAGGATCGCTGCGCTGGTAAATGTGCCCAAGAAATGTGCGCTTATCACGTGAACAGCATCAACGAACCCCTTGTTCAATCTACAACGTTTGAAAGGGTTGAAAATATGAAAAATCCGTACGACACACCTGCGTCTCACCTACTTCCCTCTTACTTACCCTCACGTGTTTCATAAGTGTTCACTTCAAAACGTTCTCTGCAGCATGCCCATAAAAAACAAAAAAAAAACGTAATTGAACATTTCTCTCTACAGACTCACTAGTGTTCTACGATCTCACGAACTTTGTGCAGACCACCTGCCAACCCCATACAGGATTGTCCCGTTTTTGCATCTAGACCCCCTGTATCCACCCGTAAGGACAATCGGGATTAAGGTTTTACTAACAACCAGAGTGGCATAAAGGCACCGTATGACAACTATCGGCCTTACTGATACTTCACACTTGTCATACTCAGGACAATGGTACGTCCCATTTTCGTAACGTCCCTTGACGTGGGCGTTCAAGCCTCAAGGGAACTGCAGGACTTGCCTTCTCCTGTCTATGACTCTCTACAGGCCTGGACAACCCAAAAATCTGCAGGTCAACCCCCTCATACGGATGCATGCAAATGTTCAGAATACACTCAGTAACTTTCCAAGGATTCTTGATCCACTCCTGTCTACGGTCTCCTACAGGCGTGGACAACCCAAAAACTAGAAGTACTTGAACAGGTAGATCTCTTGAGGCTTCAATGGCAAACTCAAGGGACGTCATAGAAATCAAACGTACCATCCATTGTTGTGTTTGGTAACGTACAGTTGACGAGACCTACCACACTCTAGCAGGTAGTCGTTAGCACCTGTAGAATGTCCACACAAGCTACACTCAGACTGCCTAATGTCTCATTTCCTGAAGAGCGTTGCTCCCCTTGCAGAGCACAGGTCAACACCTGAGAGAACACGTTCCCACGTTCAAAGACAAACAGGAACACGGATGTGAAACTTCAGTAAGGACTCCTCTGTGGATCAAACACTTCCTTCACACCTCCGCCGGTCAGAGTGACGTGAAGGAGCCGGGTCTGCTTGCTCACGTGTGCAGGGATTGAGCAGCGCCGTCAGCAGACATGCCTTCTTGTTCTATTTATAACTATCAGCGCTGCTGGCCTAAGGGTGGGGGCTGATTAAAAGCTCCCATTGATTTGAAGTTTTGCTACATGGGAATATGTTGCTGCAGGCGCGAGCGCTGACTCATGAGTGCCGATACGCGCAAGCAAAAAAGTGGAAGTTCAGAGCGAGATAAGGCGCCTGGCCGACATCCATCTGTGGTTGTTTCCTGAGCGTCCGTCATGACGGATGTGTGTGCACATGGACACTCCCACCACACACACAATAAGTCAACCTGATACCCATCAGACTAGACTCTGTTAGAGCATGAAGGAAGACCCCTTCCTCTGCGTTTGTAAGGACGACTTGTACCACGATTTGCTGGCGTTTATTCACGACACCACCGCACATCTGCTCGGCAGACCGCCTTAAACAAGCTGCGATGCTCGGGCCGGTGGCGGGCTGTGTTTGTGAGACTCTGCCTGATGGCCTGCAGAGTAAAAGCATTCCTGGAATTCTTCAGAAGCACAGCAGAACTGCACTCAGCGTGCCAGCTGTGCGGACTTCGGAGCGCTCATTGCCAGTGATGGATACAGTTATTTCCTGGGTTTTATGTTCTGCTATTTACTGGAAGCAGAACTGCAGCCTCATTAACTGTCACCAGGGACATGCTTAACATTTGAATGTTTGTTTTTCTCTTCCTGAGACAAAACCACTTTTTTAATTCAAAATGGAAAAACTTTTGGGTGCAGCTACAAACTGGACATGCGAGGATTTGTTTAATATTTAGTTATTCTTGAAAGAATTGGAAGAAAAGTGCCTTTTAATCTGTAAATAATTACATATATGTGTCTCATTGCAACAATTCAGTATCTTATTAAAATACGATTAGAACAGAATTTTTTACAATTA
>NC_050535.1:1566834-1568358 GCF_002922805.2 Oryzias melastigma | reverse complement strand
TACAAACTGGACATGCGAGGATTTGTTTAATATTTAGTTATTCTTGAAAGAATTGGAAGAAAAGTGCCTTTTAATCTATAAATAATTACATATATGTGTCTCATTGCAACAATTCAGTATCTTATTAAAATACGATTAGAACAATATTTTTGTACAATTAAAAAAATTGGTCTAATATATTAAAAAATAAACACTACAAGGAAAAAAATAACGTATTTTCACGATTACAGACCTTTTTATTCAAACATTTTGCAAGGAGAAACCTTTTTCTCTGCTATTTTATAAAAGTTTTATGAATGGTCATTATTGTATATCATCATGATTTTTGTGTGAATGCCTCAAAGCTTCCACACTCTTGAGATTCTGTTTCTCTTATTCATTTTTCTTCCATGCGCTTTTTGGTACGTAAAAACTCAATCACACTTCAGTTTCTGCGATCTTGGTATCAAAACGTTCATCTCATTATTATCGCTTGTATTTTCGTAAATTTGACGACTTTTAACATTTTACGCAATTCGTGCGATTTTTCAGCCCCATTGAAATGAATGGGAATTTTTTTTTCCAATTTATGCAACTAAAACATTCATCATGTTCAGGAAATTCATGCTTGTACTTTTGGTATTTTTAGATTTCACACAATTATTGAAACGTAACAAAATTATATGATGTTTTTTACGATTTTACGCAATTTTTGTGTTTTTTTTCCACAAAATTCATCAAATTTTTTGCACACTTTTATGTTGATCATCTTAAGGACGTCAATGCTAGAGAGGTTTCTAAGGCTAACTTTGAGTTTAGTTAATATTTTAGCACCATTTAACATTTTTGGCTAATTTGGCAAATAATGAGGTTTTTGGGCTAATACTGAGTTGAGCTAATTTTTTAGCAACCTGCTAGCTTTTTTGGCTAATATTATATCTACTGAAGATTTTTGAACTAATTAGGAGTTAAGCTAGTATTTTAGCATCTTTTTGTGTGTCTTTTTGGGCTAATTTGCTACTTACTAAAGATTTTTGGGCTTTTTTAGGGTTAAGATAAGATTTTTATTTTTATTTTTTGCTAATTTGGCATTTACTTGAGTTTTGGGATACTTTTTAAACATTTTTAAATATTTAATTTAATTTTTTTTTTAAAGAAACTTTCAAATTCTTTTTGCACTCTGAAATTTCTGCAACAATAATTCCTTCAGCAACTTTAGCAAATAGCTTTAGCATTTTCCAAATCTTCTCAACAAATTTCTTCCGCATATTCAGCAAAAAGCCTTCATACTTGCATTATTGCAGGTAATGTATCTTTTCTAGTTTATAAATTGTTATTTCTACCAGTTTTAAGCTCCCTTCACTGCTCAAGTGTACAAATAAATGTATTTTTTCTTGGTGTCTTTGTAGTGATCATGGTTGACTTTGGTGATAGTTTGGTTAAATTAAAAATCTTTCTCGTTGATGCTGTTTTATCCAGTATTTTGAGGTTTTTCCCTAAAAAAGTTCCAGTTTTTCTTAATTCAAGGAGATGATACTCGGTTGA
>NC_050535.1:1545802-1566233 GCF_002922805.2 Oryzias melastigma | reverse complement strand
TCTTTGTATATAAATCTGTTCATTCTGGAGGTAGAGTTGATCAAACCAGACGTCTTCAGGTCAACAGGATGTAAAAACATACAGAGTTTATCATCTATGTGAACCTCAGACATCAGTTTATACACTTAACTCATCTAAATTAAATAAATGCTAATTAAGTAATCCTTACTTTAAAAAAATGCTATTTTATTTTTCTTTTATGTATTTTTTGGTCTTTTCCCTCTTTGTCCTCAGCAGTCTTACACTGCAGGGTTTAGTTATTTTAGTTTGGATCTTGTAGTCTTAGATTTCGGTCTTTGTTTATTTGTTTTCTTTAGGTAGTTTTGGTTACGGGGAGCTGCTGACTTTTTTTTTTTTTTTTAATTGCAACAAACAAAAATGTTTATAGCACAAAGACAAAAAGGAAGTGATGTCATTATTTTCAATACTTTTCCAGAGGAGTTCTCCGTGCTGCAGCAGCAGAGGTGTCATGGCAGCTTCTGCCCTCCGCCGCATTTGCCTACATTTCCATGTGACAGTCAAAAATGTCCAGGCATGCATCCGCGCAGGTCGTAAACCGAAATCCGCATGCTTGTGCACACACACTCGCCCACACATGAGCACACACAGCACTCCTGCAATGTCCGGCCTCTGACAGGTGCAACAGGTTAAAAATAAGGTTGACTCCCGTTATGCAACGGCACTATTTGGCGGAGTTGTCATGGCGGCGCGCTGTAAATGTCTCGTAATCTGAGGACGGTTGCTACTTTCTGACGGATTCTGTGATTCTGCGTCCTCACCAGCAACAAAAGGTTAGAGGCGTTCTCTGTAGGAGATTTATGCTCCTGCAGCGTGCCAACTTCAGGGCTCCGCCGCTCGCCGCTCAGCATATGGCGTTGACTGATACTCAAAGGTGAAACACAGTTCACCTCAGGCCAAAACCAGACGCTCAGCTGGCACAAGATCCGATCTGAATGGAGCAAATGCTCAGCGAAAACGCTCCACACTGAGCGTGCTCCCTGCTCTGTCACATCAGAGTCCTCACTCCGTTTTTATTTCTGATTTTTTTCCCCACACAGCAATTTTCTGTGATTACTGAGCCTGCCGCTCCTCCACCTCCGTCAGCACTATAAGGGACCGACAGACGGAGCATAAATCTATGGCCAATCTACTGAAAGTGAATTTGTAATGTCGGCCAAGTTATATTCTGGCCCACAGAGGCCATAAGTCATCTGCTCCAGCGGCCGGAGAACGAGATGAAGGAAATAATGAGATGAATCTGGTGAGGTTGGAGAAATGATCAATCAGCTGATATTTGAATCTCTGACGTCTGATTTCTAATCATTCTACCTTTTCTCTGTTACTAATCATGTTTCTTTGAAGATTATATATTTTGTTTATTTCAAATTAATAAAAATATATTTTTTTCTGTTTAACATGATGCTACATTTCTGCAGCATTCCAGAAATAAATAAAACATTGCAACTTAAAGTATAAAGATGTTTTATTTGATCTTATTTTATTTTGATTTAATTCCATTTTATTTTATTTTTATATCATTTTTTATCCAACTTTATTTTAATTTGTTTTTTATCTCATATTATTGTATCTTATTTTATTTGATTTAACTAAATTTTATTTGATTTTAATCTGATTTTCTCTTATTTTTTTTTTAAATTATAATTTTTTATTTTTTGTTAGTTTTATAGAGCTTGTCCCGTCCGGCTGCAGAGCAAACAGATGAGAGCTGAAGGCCTCTCGTGTTTATACAGCTTTTACTGTGTATTGTGTAATATGATACGTATCTCGATACAATATATATCACAATATATTTAAAACTCAGTTGTAATTATCTCACTGAGTTCTGTAACAATAACAACAGCGAGGCTAATAATGAGCTAACATCGATGGTTCTTGGTTGATCTTGTTGTTTTGGTGTAGAACCGCTGTAACTAGCGGTCGAGGCTTAAGTTAAAACAAAAGTCAGATGCTGAACAACATGTTTAGGTATCACCTTGACAGCATTAAATATCGCTAAACGAAGCATCCCAATATTTGATCGAATCAATGATCTCCTCTAGTGACAGCACACGAGGTGTATATTTGCATAAACTCCTTCTGTATTTGAGGATAAACTTTAATATTTTAAAAACAATTGCTAGTTAGACTGGATAGAAAAGAGACTTTAAGATTTGGAAGCAGATTCTGTTGAGTTCAGTTGTGGTGAGCGGATGTTTCTGCAGATCTCCATCAAGGTCCTACGGAGAACAGAAGCTCCGACCCTGCAGGACACGGAACCCCAACGGAGAGGAAGGTCTAAGAGATCCATGCGGTCATGGAGAGATTAGATCAGAGGAAATGGAAAAGCAGATATCTGCTAATAGGAAATGTTTTTCCACACCAATTAGGCGACTTTGAATGATTTCAGAGTTCAGTCAAACATGAGCTGGGATCGATCTTCCTTTAAACTTCCACTCCGATCATCATTTGATCTATTTTCAAAGCATTTCCGTGGTCTTTTAAAGAGTATTATTTCGTTTTGAGCCAAAATCAGGACATAGTTTCTGCAGAACAGCAGAATTAATTGGATATTCGCCTCTTATTGTGGGCGGGACCAGTGTGGAGGAACTCCGCCTCTTTTCCATTTCCTGCTGCGGAGTGGAAGGAAAGCAGAGGTTGGGACACGGCCACTTTATTTTCTGTCACAAATATTATATTTAGCAAATTGATTTTTTTGTTTTGTTTTGTTAGATCCTGATTCAAAAGAGAGTTTTTTTATTAAAAAAATACAATTTAAAGCCTCATTTTCTTTATATCTTTCCTCCTTCGTCAGGAAAGTACCACAGTAGGAGTGAGTCTTTAAAGATACATTTATATACATTATACTGTAAAAATGAATAATTTATGTTTCTTCTGCTGAAATCTCTAGAGTTTTGAGAGAATTGTATCCTGTCCAAATATTGATTTAAAATAGAAAACTGAAAATAAATTGTGACCCTTGTGAATTGAACAGAATAATCCAGTATTTTGACTAATTGACTGTCTGGGAATTCAATAAATGCAATAAAGCTTGACTAACTAAATCTCCAGTTGGATCAGGTATTAGGTAGATTTTCTGTTGAGTTTGAGTCACAACAAGAACTAAATTTATAAATAAAACAACAAATTTAGCTACAGAATAGAAGAAAACTCAAATCCAGCCAAAGTAAAATACTGAAATCACTTTGAAATCCCTCCTGGACCTTAAAAGTTCTGATTTCAAGGATTGTTTGTCCATGAATGCAGACACCATCAGAACAGGTATAGACTCTGTAGGTAGTTTGGAATAAAAGCGTCTCTGAAAGAAAGTATGAGTCACCTCAAGAGAGTTCAGGTTTAAAAAAACAAATCATCTCATCGCTAAAGGTCATCTCAGTCTAAACGGTCACTGCTGTCGCTCCTAAATGTTACGGCGTTCTGCGCGGAACAACGGTTTGTTCATTAAGTTTATTCGGAGGTTTTATGAAGTGTACTGTGCAGCCGGTAAATCTGCATTGAAGTGTGTTGTGGCGACTCTGTCGTCATGGCGCCTGGACCTCGACGTGCGAGGCCTGTTTCTCAAAAGCAGAGGAAGAGAAGCTTGAATTGATTCCCTTTTGGCCGAACCTCCTGGGATTAGCAGTTTGGGGGTGACTGCGACGGCTTTGTGGGGTGCGACTTGTTTTTCCCCGAGTTTGATTCAGAGCGTTTTCATTAACGCTCACACAGAGGACACCATGGAGGAGGAGGAGGAGGAGGGGCACAGGTCTTTGTCATCTCCTCTGCTCAGGTCCATTAACAAAACAGAAAAAACAAAAACCTCGGGGGTCCGGTTCCCGAGCCGGTTGGCCGGTGAGAGGTTCCTGGGTGCCAGCGTTGCCTCAGCAGACTCTCTGCCGGGGCAACACAAACACAGACGAGGCATCAATCAGACTCTGGTCGGATCCCACGGAGCTCCGCCTCCCAATCCAGACTGAAAAACGCAGAATTTATGACGATGTGGAAGAAACATCATGGAAACAAGGAACATATCCTTGTTTTCAACATGTTCTTGTGGCTTTTTTCCAACGATGGAGGAAATATATAAAGTAAATGTTTATCCTGTTCGGCCCGTGATTTAAGGTGTGTTTTGGATTTTGGCCCCTGTGTGATTGAGTTTGACCCCCTGATCTAAATAAACCCCAAGAGTCTTTATCCATGATGGCACATCCTGTGTAGCATTCATGCACGGTCAGTAAGGGTCCAGTACTTTCTAGACTACGGCGCTGTAAGGGTATCACACAACAGAATCAACCACATGGAACTTGACGATACTCTTACCACACACACCAAATGGTTTTCGTGTGTTGCCTTGACGTGGTCTTAAGAAGCTCAAGGGAACACACCTGTGCACCCTTAAGGTAGAAGCACTCGTCTGTACGATCCTCCATGGACCTGGATAACCCAAACACCAGTACAGGTGCATTTGACCAAATCTAACTGTAGGGACGACCCAACCTCACGCTGTTTGACAAAAGACGATTATCTCAACTATAGTCCACATTTTTACCAACTATTATTCCGACTTGTTTATGTATTCGTGTCGAATTTTTACAATCTTTCCAATGTCAGATAAGGAAATAATATTCCTAATAGGAATGCTTTGTGGAAAATTCTTGTATATCATAAATCTATCGTTAGCTTCTCCATTTTAATTTTCATTAGAGTAATTAGCATCAAATGTTCGTGACCATGAAGTTCTCGATCGCCGGTAGCAACGACCACAGCAGATAGAAGAGGACCAGCGACCTTCATGACGTCTCCTGGGTCCAGGTATTTTTAACAGTGTTGTTGGCCTATTTTTGCCCCATTTATTCACAGCTGATGAATGCTGTGTTGATCCCAGACTGCTGTGTGTGTTGGCCCACCGCTGAAGGACAACAGGAGCAGAGGGGAAAATACGCCGCCTCTCCAAAAATACAGCCAAATAAATAAATAAAGACAGAAACTCCGCCGACCTTTCAGTGAAAGAGCTTAATGAAATTCTGAAGTGGAGCTGCGAGTGTGGCGAGCAGTCATTACAGTAAATTGACTCATTTGAAAGGCCTGCTTCTGTTCAATTCCGTGTCTGCCAGTCTGCGTTTCGTCCACCTTTACCTCTGCTGGGGCGTGCCGTCATTACTGCTGATTACCCCCCAACACCCCGTTATCTGTGCTGGGGAGAGGGGGTGATCTGGGGTTGGATTTGGGTTTAGAGGCAGTGATTATTAATGCTTAGTTTGTTTTTGAGATTAACTTTACATTTTAGTTTCATGGTGCAGATTTTGTAAAAATGGTTTGAAAAACGAATAAATGTGATGGAGTTAGATTACCGTCAATTCTTTTACATTTGATACTTTTCTCTGTTTTGGATTAAACTTTTCTCTATTTGAATATGACTTTTCACTATTTTGAAAATTAGATTACTTTCTTTTAAATATGACTTTTCTCTGTTTTGGATCCGACTTTTCTCATTGTTGACTTAATACTTTTTTTCTATTCTGAATGTGATTTTTTTTTCTATTTTGTATACAAATTTTCACTATTTGGATACAACTTTTTTCATTTTAAATGCAACTTTTCTCTATTTTCTGATACGACTTTTCATTTTTTTAATACAACTTTTCGCTATTCCTTTTAATGTATTTTTGACAGTAATGTAACAGGAAATTTCATATTAAAAATAGAGAAAAGTCGTATTTGTACTGTAAGTTTTCTCAGTTTTGAGTTTGTCTTTTTTTAACGTTGAAAATGACTTCTCTATTTTGAACATGAATTTTCACTATTTTAAATACAACTTTTCTCTACTTTTAAGTACAACATGTTTGTATTTTAAAACCAACATTTCTCTGTTTTGAATTCGACTTTTTTCTGCTTTAAATGAGGCTTTTCTCTTTTTTAAATATGTTTTTATTTCTCTTTTGGAGACAACTTTTCTCTATTTTGAGTACGACTTTCTTCCTTTTTAAGTATGCCTCTTCTCCATTTTTAACATGACTTTTCTCTATTTTTAGTACAAATATTCTCTAATTTAAGTATAGCTTTTTTCCATTGTGAGTACGACTTTTCCCTTTTTTGGATACAACTTTTCTCTATTTAGGATACTATTTTTGTCCATATTTCTAAGACTATTCTGTATTTTTGATACAACATTTCGCTATTTTTAAAAATACTCTGTTTTGAATGTGACTCTTGTCTATTTTGAGTATGATATTTTGAGATTCTCAGTATGACTTTTCTAAACAAGGTTGGGTGTCATGGTAAATATGCTAACACAGCTAGCGTTTAAACTGTTTGTATAATGTTCCTCATAGCGTGAGGAGTCAGCGTAGTCACAGTAATGTCTGCTTTAGCGTCATTGGTCTTTTTTCATTTGTTGTAAACGAGGTGTTATGAATATGCTGACATGGCTGATGTGTAGTTTTAGAATTACTGTTTATACAGTTAATAAAGTCCGACTGACTTTTCTCTGAGTCTTTGGTTTTACTTAATTTGTCTTATAGTTCTGTGTATGACAAGAATAGATTTAGATTTATTGATGACGCACCTTGTAATTTGTATATTGTAAACAGAATATTCCTGTGACCCTATGACGTATTTTTGACAGGAAATTTCATATTTAAGACAAAGAAAAGTCGTATTCATAATAGAAATGTTAATCATAAGACGAAATGATGTTTTCATATTTTTTGTACAACTCTGTCTATGAGCATGCATTTCATTTCGAGAGTTCTTACCACATTATGAATCACTAAAGTGTGAACTTTGAGCGTTTGACGCGGAGTCTTGTGGGCGGGGCTCATCAGCTCTCACAGCAGCTCCTGCTCCACTTCACAACTGTCACTCAGCCAACATTTGAATAGATTTAAATGAGTAGCTGTGCTGAGTCTGCCGCTGTAGCTGTCAGTTGGGCATTTGCATGCTTGATATTTAAAGTGTTCGTTTAGCCCTGCAGCCCCGGCGTGGCTGAAAGGGTCAGTGTTTGCTTCCTCGGGTTTGACCTCCAGAGAGGAAGAAAATCCAGTCAAATTGTAGAAATCCACCCAATCCTACAGTTTCCAGAGCTTCGTGTTTGGCATCATTGAAAGGCCCCAAATGTCCTCTGTAGATACCAAAAGGGGTTCATGTAGTAGTATGCAGTGTTTGGGAGATATTCAGGTTTCGTAATGTCCTCCAGAGGACACATTTGCATGGCTGGTAGGAGGATTCTGTAGCGATTCTCTGCATTAACGTCCTGAGGGTCATTCCTGTCCCATCCACACACGGAGGCTGGCTGAACTCAGACCTTAGACAGCCCGTATCCCCCCTGAAGGGCAGTTGTGACTTAGGCTCAACCTGTAACCACCAGGACAAACGAAGGGTTCGTGGTCTCGCCTAAAATCCTTTTGACATACGGACGGGCAGACTGGGAACCAAACCCACCACCTTCCAATCAAAAGGTTGACCGCTCTACCCCCTCAACAGTCTTCCCTACAACCGTTGATTCAACAACATCCGCTCGAAAGGCTTTTTCTATTTTTAGAAGGTGGAAGCTGAAATGCTTCAGGTTAACAAACATTTGTTTAAAAAAATAAACCTCGAAAGCAAAACATCATTTTTGCCAATTTTGTCTTTGAAACAGATAATTAGCTAAAAACTTTCTGTCTCTACAGACTTTCAGAATAATAAAGAAGTAGTACTAGGGCTGCCACGATTAGTCAATTAATCCACTATTAAAATAGTCGACAACTAATTAAATAGTTGATTAGTCATTACTTTATATTCTATGGAATCATAATGTCGTTAACTTGAAAGTTATGATAGCATTCTGCTAGCTTCTTGGACTATTTTGGTATTTATTCATGTTTTTTAGGCTGTCTATGAGTTTACTTAATATTTCAGCTACATGCTAGCTATTTGGCTAATTTAAGCTTTTTTTAGGCTATTTTGGAGTCTAGATAATAGTTCAGCTGCCCACTGTTTTGGCTAACTAAGCTTTTTTCAGATTTTTAGGTTAATTTGGCATTTTAGCTGGCTATAAGCTTCACTATTTTTAGCTATTAATTTAAGCGTTTTTAGCTATCAATTTCAATGTTTTTAGCTATCAATTTCAATGTTTTCAGCTATCAATTTCAGTGTTTTTCGCTATTAATGTAAGCATTTTTAGCTATCAATTTCAATTTTTTTAGCTATTAATTTCAGCATTTTCAGCTATCATCATTAGTATCTTCATCAACCAAATTCAGCTTACAGCATTCACACTAGCATTATCACAGGTACTGCTATATATCTTGTTTCTAGTTCGTTGAAAGCTAATGATGGTTAAGATGTGTGTTTTACATCCACTTTGCGTATGACCCGATTAGTCGACTAATCTGTAAAAATAATCAGTGATTAGCCAACTATTAAAATAATCTCTGGTGGCAGCCCTGATTTGTATGTGAAACAGGATCTCAGATTAATTTAATTTCAAAATAAACAAGCAGAAGAAGTCCTTCCTGGTCCAGAGGTGTAGCGTCCTCCCTGCACGGACGCTGCGGTTCAGCCTCAACAACATGACATCAGAGCCGAGGTGGAGCTCACCTCCTGATCCGTGTGACTTTCCCAGATGATTGGAGCAGTTTATTACTTTGAGCGGACTGCAGATGTCGGCTCCAGCTGTGGAGCAGATTGAACATATCAGTTTTAGATTAGATGTCCTGGTTTTTTCAGAGCCTCTGTGTGAGATGTTAGTCTGTAAACATGAATCTCTTTAAGGGGAACAAGTGAAGCCAGACAGCAGGTTAATGGAACAAGTTAGCATTTATTATGGCTTTTTTATACTTTCATAAAGGCATCCTTTGTTTATACACAATCACTTCACAGTACATTTACATTTTTTAGAGTTTGTATTTTTCTCTAAGAAATTACGTCACTTTGTTACACATTGACTCTGATGGACTACACTGTCTTAGAACATATATATAAATATATATATATGTAGAGAGAGAGAGAGATTCAATATTTCTTATCTTATCTTACAGGATTGAATCCCTGCATTGTTGGATAAACAGAATTTGATCTAATCTTGTTTCATCTCTGACCTCATAGCGTTCCCTTATTATCTCACATTCTCACATTTGTCTTGTAGTCTTCAGAAATACAAAAAATAGACTAGAAAATAAAACCCTCAGATTTTGTGTATTTCAGATGTCTTTGCCCCCAGTCACCGCTGATTACCTGGATGAGGTGTGCTAAATATAGGATGCATGGGCGGAGCTTGTTGAAACGCAGCAGGAAGGAAGCTTCAGGACTTTCAGGAACATTTGCAAATATGTCACAAATCAAAAGTTTGTTTTAAAGTCCCACTCCGGTCATCCTTTGATCTATTTTCAAATCTTTTAATTAGGATTATGACGTTTTTTTCTTGCATGAATTTAAAAAAGTGTGTTTTCTTGGATGTAGTTTCTGCAGAGCAGCTGGAGTTCATTAAAAGTTGATCTCTATATTGTGGCCGATGACATTTACCCTTCCCGTTGCTGAGAGCTCTCTGTTTAGGTGCTCGCAGACGGGCCCTCACACCCCAAGATAACATTACCAGTGCAACAAAAATGGCGAGCAAAGGATGGACCTAGTGTCTACAAGTAGAATCATCCGAACAGGGAAAGTATTTTCTAAGATCTTCTTCAAATATCATTTTTTTCAGTAGGGGCTGGCTCTACTAACAGCTCCGACATACTTCCTGTGGTCATGTCATAGGCTGCGACCAAATCGCGACCAAATCTCGTGGGTCATGACTCAAATCTCATGGGTCACGATCAAATCTCATGGGTCACGATCAAATCTCGTAGGTCCCAATCAAATTTCATGAGTCATGACTCAAATCTCGTGGGTCATGACTAAAATCTCATGGGTCACGACCAAATCTCGTAGGTAAATCAAATTTCATGAGTCATGACTCAAATCTCGTAGGTCGTGACCAAATCTCGTAGGTCCTAAACAAATTTCATGAGTCATGACTCAAATCTCGTAGGTCGTGACCAAATCTCGTAGGTCCCAATCAAATTTCATGAGTCATGACTCAAATCTCGTAGGTCGTGACCAAATCTCATGGGTCGCGACCAAATCTCGTAGGTCCTAATCAAATTTCATGAGTCATGACTCAAATCTCGTAGGTCGTGACCAAATCTCGTAGGTCCTAATCAAATTTCATGAGTCATGACTCAAATCTCGTAGGTCGTGACCAAATCTCATGGGTCGCGACCAAATCTTGTAGGTCCCAATCAAATTTTATGAGTCATGACTCAAATCTCGTAGGTCGTGACCAAATTTCGATGGTTGCGACCAAGTCTCGTAGGTCCTAATCAAATTTCATGAGTCATGACTCAAATCTCGTGGGTCGTGACCAAATCTCGTGGGTCACAACACAATCTCGTGGGTTGTGTCCAACTTTCATAGGTCACGACTCAAATCTCACGGGACAGGACCATGTAAAAAGGCGCTCCAAATCTCAATTTATGGTATAAAATGGCATTCAAGTTTTGATGAGCCGGCTTGAAGTTTACAGCTCACGACTGTGAGCCAAAATCCATGAGGTTTGGACCCAAAAGTTGAGTCAGGTGAGTCACCGGAAGTGAGGCGAAGGTGCCTGCAGGGCTCGATGTCTCTCTCTTTTTTTTGTCTGCCTCGGATTCACGAGGTTTTGAATAAAGAAATGCTCAGAAATGCCATTTTAAACTTAATTTTATTTAAATATATGGATTATCATCAGAAAAATGCTGCAAGAATGCATTAAAAAAAAAATTTATCAGAGTGGGTCTTCAAAGCTATTTGTAACAAATACATTTAATGAAATTCAACTCTAATTTCTTTCCATATAATAAAACAGTTAACACGATGAACAAAAGCACAACGATGATAACATATTTTACTGCACTCATAGTGTGCATTCCCAAAAATCGAACTTGTATTACTAAAACAGTAGATTATCAGTGTCATAAACTAATGTGAAATATTTTTAGTTTTGGTCAAACTACTCTTGATTTGTCTAGTTGTTATATGTAAGACTTGGAATCTTGTAAAAAAAAAACCTTTTTTGAATCTGTATAAAAATGTATAAAATAAGAGAAGATCCATCCTGTTCCCACTGAGAGAGATTACTGTCTGAGAACGCTGTGAGTCCTGTTGTTCTTCTCCATGTTCTGTTCAGATCTTAAATGTTCAGAAAAGCTGCAGAAGAGCCAAACACTCACATGTCAAAGAGGAATGACAAAGGAAAGTTTTCCTCTGAAAAACAGCTGCAAAATTAGTTAATCTTTAACTGAAGAAGAAATGTTTTTCTTGTTACGAGGCTGAATGTTTGCACTTTCAAGATGGATAAAACGATGAACTTTCCCCACATTTCGGCACATTAAAACATCTATTTCTGGGTTACGGTTATGTTTTGGTTGGATATTTGTGCTTTAAAAAATACAAAAAAAACAGAAAATCTTTTTGATTTGCTCATAAGTAAGTAACAATTCAGTAAAAATCTTTCAGTTGGCTTAAAAAAATAATAAATAGTAAATCCTCCTTGAATTTAGCACAAAACATGTTAAATACTTGTATTGTGAGCGTACGGGTATGCTGTAGGGACAATACTATTCATTTTTTAAGATGTTTTTCCACCAGTGTGACCCCCTGTGAGAGATGGTCAGGGTGACGAACAAAATGACCCATTTTCACCTAAAAAATGGGGCCGGGAATCAATTTAAACAAATTAACGAATTAATCGCAAACCTGGAAAAAAAATAATTGCGATTAATCACAATTAACTTTATTTTGTTATTTCAGTATTTGGTGACTGCTTTTTATCTGTGAATAATCACAAAATGAAATGACAAACAAAACTGTACATTTAGATCATTTATTTATAAATAAGACTATCAACCAATTAAAAAAATCAGGTTAATCACATGTTTGTATTGTGATTAATCACTATTAATCGCAATGTTTTTGGCAAATTTTATTACAATATGCAGCTTTTGGACAAAAAACAGGCCAGAGAGAAATTCTTTTATTTTTATGTGAAAAAAGGATCTAAACCAAAATAAAAAAACAAGAATAAAATAATGCATCATTGTCAGTTTTTGCACTACATCTCCCATGATGCATTATTGGGGAGCTTTTATTACAACATGTAGCAAAACATCCACTAATTTTAACTTTTTCGGCCTCAATGTTTTTTTGTACAATTTTTTCAAGGAATGAATGCACCTTCTGGCTCAAAAAGGCTGAAAAGCTTTACAATAGACTAACATGCAGTTTGGTTTTAAAACCAAGATTTGTGGCATCTCTAGTTTTTCCTCATGAGAATTGTTTCGTGTTTTTACTTTTAATATTCACTTTTCTTTTTTTTTTTTATATTCATTTTTTATTGAATTTTTCAACAAGTGTTACAACAGTACATGGATTATCGGTGACTGGAAAGTTCCACCTTGTAATTCTTGATAACATGCTTAACATCACACAGGACTGTACTCCAATAATCATTCTCCTCATGTTATCGATTATCTTCATGCTCCGCACCACCTACACCATTACCTTTCATAAATGAAAACTTAATCAATCAATACATTCTCACACCGTTATTTCAAAATAGAAAATAATGGCATAATAAGGTACCAGAACATAAGGAACAGAAACAAAAGAAAGAAAAAAAAAAAAACCCGGGAGAACACCCTAAATTGTGGCAACATAACTGAGGATGAGCAACTGTTTCAAAGTCAAATAAAATCTGCCCTTATTGGGCTGATGTATTTCTTCCATTCTCTCCAAATAAAATTAAACTTTTCCCATTCCAATTTGAGAGAGTAAGTTAGCTTCTCCATTACATATATTTCCTGAATAATATCCATCCAGTCATTAGCACTTGGAATATCAGGCTTCATCCATTTTTTAGTAATCGCTTTTTTCCCTGCAATTAACATAATTCTGAGCATCTTCATGTTTGCAGCTCTTTTCACTTCTACAGTCCACTTTCCCAAATAAAACACTTCAAATTTAAATGGAAGTCTTAATTTTAATGCCCCATCTATGTGACTTTTTATTTCCTGCCAGAAATGTTTTATCAATGGGCAGTCCCAGAATATGTGGAAGTGATTAGCCTTATCTGCCCCACACAACCTCCAACAACTCGTGTTCTGATATGTTTTTTGTGCAGGTGTCACAAAATACCGAGTGATGTTCTTCCAGCCAAATTCTCGCCAGGTCAAGGAACGAGTTGTCTTCCACTGTTGTTCACATATTTCCTCCCATTCCTCTATTGATATGGCTATTGATGTCTCCTTTTCCCATTTCTCTTTTAAATACACAGTATCCTGTCCCTTCAGATTCTCAAGTCCTGTATACAATCTAGAAATAACCTTCCTGCCCAAATTTGACTTGTATGATAAAATAAACATTTTAATAATAGATAATTCTGGCCCCTCTAGGTTTTCTTTTATTATGTTTTGTTCTAAATAATGCCTCAGCTGCAAATATCTATAAAAATCATTATTTTTCAGATCAAATTGTTTTTTAATTTCCTGGAAACTTTTAATCTGCATGTTCTTCAAAAGTTCCCAGTACATTGATGGTCCTTTTTTCCAATTTTTGTAGCTCCCATCAGTTGTGTTTGGTAAAAACTCTGTATCGTATGCGATCCATTTTATCATTTTACAGTATGATCCTAACCTGTTTTTTACAACTAGATTAAACCATATTTTAAGTGATGTACCTAGCCAAGGATTCAATTGTTCTTTTAGATTCTTTATTAAAATTAAATCTCCAATTAGGGTCTGTACTGGGGCTCCAAATGATGTAGAAGTCTCGATGTCTTTCCATCTAGCTGAATATGAAGGATCACACAAGTTCAACAATGGTTTTATCTGGGCAGCCTGGTAGTAACTCCTTAAACAAGGGAGACCCTGTCCCCCTTTCTCCTTGGTCACCTGCAATGTTCTGTACCTGACCCTTGGTCTTTTCCCCTGCCATATAAATCGGATATCAGTTTGTCCCATTCTGCGAAATCCTGATCTGTCAACTCCACTGGTAAAGTCTGGAATAATATTCACTTTTCAATCCTCCTGTTAAGTTCTGGGTCAACTTGACCCTTCAAAAAAAAAAGTACTTTTGCACTTTGAAATTTCTATTTGTATTGTTTAGTTTAATCAACACACAAAAATGGTGCATTTACTCTATTTGTAATTGAAATATAGCATCAATTCTGTTCTTTAGAAATGAACACAACAGGAGGGTCAAAGGTGAAATGTTTTATCAAAGTTAAGCTAACATCCTGTTTATTTTCCTTGTAATTGTTGATTTCAAATGATTTAGAAGCTGCTGGCATGAAAATCTTTCCGTAGAAGAGAAATGGAGCAGAAATATCTTCCATTCAACTATTACCAGACATAAATAAACATATGCGTCTTGGAAAATGTAAACTCAAACTTGGTGGCGCTTGTGTTTTCTCTGTACATCCTCTCCCCTTTCAGTGGACGCACCAACCTAGCCCAGTTGCCATGACGATCCAATCCCTGCAGCTTGTTTTTTTGATACTGCAAAGTAGTCTGAACCCCCCCGCTGCTGTGAATTTGACTGCCATCGCTGCTCAGAGCCAGGTGGCGGCTTTTCTGAGAGAGCTCTTTCAAATAAAGGCATTCAGCCCAAAGTCTTTGAAGTTCCACTGTAGATAAGCTCTCGGCGAAGGAAGACACTTCCTTTATGTTTTAGCTCGGCTTTTACCCCCAACGCTCGCGTTTCCACTCATTCTAGTGATCACAAATGTAACAGAAAGCTGAAAATTCAGATTCTTTCTCCATAAAATCTCTTTTCTTTTAATAATAATACAGAAAGAACCTTCGTATTCTTAACAAGTAATTTATTTAACTGGAAGTTCCCTGTGGTGATGGATTTCTCCGGCCCTTTTTTTGTTTCATCTGCACTGTTACTAAGAGGAGGACAAGAAATGAAACGTAAGAATATTGAAGTCAAAGCTTCATGGTTTAAATTATACACATCTCTTCTGAAGGAAATCCTCGGGCAGAGAAGCCTGATGGAAAATCCATCGTTAGTGGGATTTCAGTTTAAAACAAATTGCAGCTTTTCTTCTTTGGGCAAAGGCAGAATTGAAAAAAGACAGTTTATTTTTTTTATTTTTACACACAGGATGAAAATAAAACTGCATTCAAGAGAAAGTGGAAGCAGTACAGTCTTCTGAATAGATCTTCTCAGGGCAGAAATTAATTAGTTTTTGACATTTAATGCTTTAAATAAATATATTCCAGTTTATATTTGGTGGTAATTTGACCAAATTAAAGATGTGAGCGATGTTGTGGCCCACTGGCACAAACCCACTATTACATCCCATTAGTATCAGAGTGACCGCTACACGCCGCCTCACTCTGTCCCCCTGGTGAGTGGCAAATTAATGAAAAATAAACTGTTTTCAGAATGGCAGATTTTCAGTTAGTTTTTCTCCATAGCAACCATTTTATTTTTTGGTCATCTGGTTGTAAAGAAGAGGTCTATGTCATTTTTAGAAGAATCTGCAAAAGTAAAGATTTGAATTTCCTTGGCAACGGAGGATTTTTGTTAGCCACGCCCACACCACTGATATTGTCACATCATATGTTATATCATTTTGATCAGCTTGAGCCAACGATTCACACATTAGGTTTTCACAATGTTACTGTAGAAAATGTGTGAGCAACGGGGGAACGCCACTATATGTAATATATAAATCCAACATTTTTTACTGAATAGCTTCCCAATGATTGTCGAGGAGTTCGAAGGCAATAGATCAAAATCCCTCTGAAGAGTTTAAATTTGTAAAAGGTACAAAAGGCGATTTTTGTGGTAAATTCAAGATGGCGAACTTTTCCTGAGTTCAAAGGTCAATGAAACTTTGTTCGTGGTTGTAGACTTAAGCTGGTGGCGTGTGTGCCAAATTTCATAAAGATCGCTGGAACCAAAATGTTATTTTTCCATATATGTGAACATTGCCAAATTTTACACTTTGACTCAAAATGGTAGGTCCTGTGTCCATCCCATAATAATTAAAACATTCTCTTTGATGTTCCTCGACGAGCTTGTTTGGTTTTGTTAGTGAATTTTGAAATAAAAAAAAAGTTTGAGCCCCATTAGAGATGTCGGCCTCCTTCTGTTATTTTCATGGAGTCTTCGCTGTGATGTCATCATTTTTTGGGGGTGGAGTCATTCCCTAGTTTTCAGCAGGTACTACCGGTAAGTTTGTCCAATCTCCGTGAGTCTTTGAGTGTAGCGGGGTGAAACTTTTACTAATAGTCGTAGATTGTAAATGTAAACATTTTGACTTTTTTGAGGATTCTGCGACGTGGCGTCTAAGAACGGACTCTGGGATTGAACAACCTGTTGCACGTCTTCACGCCTTAACAAGTACCGTGCACATCAGCGTGCTGCATTCATTTATTAACCCGTTATATAATCCGCTCCCTGCGGGCGCCCTTCCTCTGTGCTTCAGTCGGAGGTTTTTCCCCATTTTCCCGGACTGCCTCCGTAAATGTTCTTCTGCTGGGAGAGTCGTGAATGGAAAACGATCCGGTTTGTTGAAGCTGCAGTTACAGGCGCTTTAACAGCTTCTTTCCTTCCTGAACACGCATTAATAGCTCCAGCGAGCCATTCAACAGAAGAACTTTGAAAGGTTCGAGGCGGTTATTAGATCAAAGGAGCAGATTATTACAAACAGCAATAAGTGAGGTTTTGTTAATCATTTAGGAGCCTGTTGCTAAGTGGTCCATGTCTTGTGTGATTCTCTGAAGCCTGAAAGTCTTGCTGTGACCCAGCTTTTCAAGCAGGACTTTATTCTGCATGATTCATTGCTTTGATGCAAAATACTTGTAATAATATCATTAGATAAGCCTTTATTTCCTCTGAGTTTTGGTGCCGCCCCACTGATTTTTAATTTCAGGATGAATTAGTTTGTATTTTGTTGTAATTATCTTACAAATTTGCTGTGCTTATTAAAAACACAATCCCACTCTGGCCTTTCCTGTCAATATTTATTAGTTCCAGATGAATTAAACAATTTTTACAGTTTGAAAGTCAAAACCAAACAAAGCAAAGATAAGAGCTCACCCACTGGTGATAGACTCGTGTCTCTGCTGTCAGCGTTATGAGACATCGCAGTTCTTGTAAACCAGGAAATGGATCGGATAGGATTGATTGTCCATCTCCAGATCGACTTTCTGCCCCATTTTTGCACCAGCAAATAAGTGTGTCACAAATATGGGCTGCTCACGTTCCCTCCTCGCTGAAGTCACGTCAGTTTGATGGAATGAAGATTTAAAGGGAGTAAAAGGGAAAAATAATTAATAAAGTCTGGAAATGTTCTGTGATTGTGGAATCCAGAGAGGTCAGCCTTGTTCAGACTCTTGTTTTGTAAAGCCGGCAGAGGAAACGCAGCTGCGCTGACAGCTCTACATTTAGATTCATCACCTATTTATCCTTAAGAGATTACCGTCCGAGATATGAAGCAGACTCTCGGGTTGGAAATGTTCCCCCCTGTTGCCTGCAGCAGCTGTGCAGGCTGGCTGGAGGGTCCCATGTGGGGAGAAGAGGCATCGGGTAAAAACAAAGCTGTGACATCCAGGCGCTCATGTGTGCAGACTGCATGTCGCGATCAGACATGGAAACATTCAGGTGAAAGTCTTCTCCCACGTTGGCAGTTGCTGCCAGCCTCTTGTTTGCATGGCAGCTCGTCTATGTCACAAATACCACTGATACCAAAGATTTCACGCATATTTTGAAAGTTGTTGGCATGGTCATAAGTGTAGATGGCGGGGATGATGCCATTACAAAATGGGGCAATAGCTGCTGGGCGGTCTCAGCCGGATGACCGGTCTACAGTAGCTCTGATTGGACGATGTCTAAATGTCTGGACGGCGGTCGTCCATATCAAGTGCCACCAGCAGCCAACCACCCAGAAGGCCTTTGGAGTATTAAAAGTGGCCCATACTGCACCGTTGGTGATTCGCAACTCAGATTTTGAGCACACATAATAATCTTGTCAATTTACACATTGTGTCAGGAAGGGCATCCGGCATAAAAACTCTGCCAAATCACTGATGCGAAACAGTGGGAGCTGTTACGCTGTGGCGACCCCGAAAGGGATAAGCCGAAAGTGAACCACCCCTAGACAACATACTCTCCCAAGAAAGCACAATGTTGTGTCTTCTTCGTATTCTTTCAGCATCAAACGCAATTCGTCAACACGCAGATCTCTGAGTCACTGCGGTTCTATCAACTCCATGATGAGCTCCGTGGATCTGCAGTGGATCACCAGGTTGATGTCTGGTCATCCCGACCACGGTCAACAACCCTTGTCGAGTGTCCCCACCGCTACCGTACGATTTCTAACAATCAGGAACAGGTGATCCACATGGAATCTGAAATCTCTCCTGCTCCCCAGGAAGAGTAAGGGAAAGAGGAACAACATGTGAATCACACTGCACCAAACAGAAGACCAGAGATTCTCTAGGCCACGATTGGTCCGGGGCAATTTGGGATACTACTATGATTGCAACCAACTCACCAAATAGAGGTAGGGGGACCTGGTTGCAGGCAAGATGGTGTCCAAACACAACATTGAACTCATCATTAGCTGGAGGCAGAAATGTCGCAACGTAGCCGGAAGCTGAATTTGTGTATCTATATTGGAAAATTCCTAAATGTAACCATAGCCCTTAGCCTTAGTCTAATCGTAACCCTTACCCTAACCGTATCTCTAACCCTAATTTTAAGTCTTAGCCTTACCCTAACCGTAAGTCTTACCCTTACCCTATTTGTAACTCATACCCTTACTTTGACAACATCTCTTACCCTTACCCTAACCGTATCTCTTACCCTTACCCTATTTGTAACTCACACCCTTACCCTAACCACATCTCTTACCCTTACCCTAACTGTAATCCGGTTCTGGTGTTTTTCTAGGGGAAGATGGTAAACTTCGTTCAAACTTCGGTAGGACTTCCAGCTAATGATGCTCTTGCCTCATATTGTCGTCTGCAGCCAGGTCTTCTGGAATAGAAGTCAGTTTGTTGGCAGGCCACACCCCTACCGGTAGAAAGCGGGCTACACAAAATCTGTCAATTAAACATTTTGAGTGTTGGGGCCAGCTACTTTTTAAGTAATCTGATTGGTCAGTTTATAACTTGAACTACAGAAAAAAATATTATGAAAGAAAGAGGATTATCAAGGAGATGTTAAAAAAGATACCAGAACAAGAATTGGGTTATTCTGACCAATAGAAAGGGTTTTGGCTTCTTGGAGCCACTTCCTGTTTGGAACGCCAGACTGACGGTTCGTTTCCCGGCACTACCACAGGTGTGTGGTAGGTTTAATCTGCGATCTTTAGTTTACTCTGATGTCAAAGCCTGACGTCATCTGAGCTAGCATCATCATCATCTATGTTTGTAAAGGTCTGTTTCTGACGTGGACCGGAGAGCTCGGCTGCACTTTAATGCCACAGAAACACACATTTGTTTACACAGTAACTAGCTTTTATTTTGGTGTATTTCTTCCTTAAAAAGGAACAGAAGTTTAAAACACACCGACACAGAAAATGCTCATCATGAGCTTTTAAAAGTTAAAAAATACTGAAGTTCTGAAGAAAAAAAATCTGCGTATTTAGATGCAGGACTAGATTACATTTGGCAAAGCTTTCAGCTGGCTGCTAAAAGCCACCGTGCTGTCCTCTACTGACCTTCATCCTCCTCCTCCTCCAGCTGAAGTATTCACTTATTCCAATCAAACCACTCTTCAGAAAATACATTTAAAAATCAGCAGAGAAGTATGAACAAGAAAGATGGACGCAGAAACGTGTCGTTCTGGTCTTGAAGGTGTTTTGTATTAAGGTGTCTGAATGAGCTGATGAGAAGGTTTAGATCTCTGGAGTGTTTGTATCTGGTCCTCAGGGTTTGTATTAATGTTCATACCTGTAGCTGATGCAGAAACGAAGCATTTATTTAGAGTTAGTGTTAGACCGGCCACAAGCTCCCATCCAGATGGATCCAGTTGTTGACAGATAAATCATGAACGTCTCTTGTCCTCGTCTGAGTTGGTATCTGGAGAGCTCTGATTTTGCTTCTTATTGCACCAGTAGTGTTTGGTTGGGGCTGTAAGCTGGTAGGAGAACGCAAAAACACACAGCTCATTTATGAGTGATGGTAAGAGGGAGCGGGGTTGATCTGTGCGATTGGACCCGCTCACAACTTAGAGGTACATTTCTGAAGCTACAGACACGCCGGACATATGACGCGTTAAACACGCATTCCTGAACACAAGTGTAGCTCATGGTGCTCACACTGGACAAGCAGGGTGGGGCTTCTTCTTTTTCCGAGAACTTGATAAACATGTCAAACATGGGTTCCTGAATGCACATTTAACCCTTAGTGTTGACCCT
>NC_050535.1:1526677-1544640 GCF_002922805.2 Oryzias melastigma | reverse complement strand
TATGATATTTAACATTGACTTTTCATTAGAAGTGAACATAGCGTGAACCACTGCTGCTCTGCAGAAACTATGTTCTAGACATTGACACAGATTTATTTTAGCTAAAAACATATTAGGCCAGAAGAGTCTCATAATTCCGAACAGAGTGTGTGGATTTGTGACTCTGTACATTTCTGAATTATGACACTGTTCTGGCCTCATAATAAAGGGCTGAAGAGTCTTGTAAAGCTTTAGTTTTTTAGTTTTTTTCTGTGACATTAAGCTTGAAATGCATAAAGCTGATTAATGATTATAAACAGACAGTATCTGATCCTGAACTGGAATGCAACATCCGACTTCAATCACGCCTGAAAATCTGATTCCTAATCAAAAGCTTTGTTGTAAAGTGCTGTTATGTCATCAATACAACGTTTTGCCCCGCCTACTTCCTGTTTACTGCCATCGCAGTGTAACATAAATATAGATTCAGTTGTTTTCATGAACAAATGCAAGAATGGTGAAATCTGGGGGCAAAGCGGAGTCATGCCGCAGGGACAGATCAACAGATGAACGGCAGCGCTGAGGTGGAGCGGCGTGGGAGCGTGGCGCCGGCTGATAGCAGATATCAGCTGTCGACACGCTTCACAGAGCGACCAGCGCGGAGACAAAAGGCCGCATGAATCTTTGCTCCGTACATCAGGTGAAGGCACAGATTCACAAACTGAGGAAACTCTGAAGCGTTTTTGTCGGCGGTCTGTCATCTTTGAGGGTTTAGTCACTGGAAACACTCAGCCCGTAATTTCATTGCTCAACTAATGAAATCTCTGACACACATGAACATGATGACGGATGAGGAGTAGTGGAGGATGCTGGAGGAGCTGATAAATAGCAAAACAAAGCAGCTTCGCTCAGCTGTCCATCATCCTGTGTCGTCTCTGCTGCTCCTCGCCGTCGCGCTCCATCTCTGCCTCACCGCTCCTCTGCTCGGACACCTGCCTTCCTCTCCATCCAGCAGTTTACAGTCTCTAAATGTACCGTTTACCACATTTTAAGCAGTGAAGCAAACTAGCAAGAACACCTGTAAGAAAACCCCAGGAGCAGAAATTAAACCCTGATCATCTTCAGATGTATTTCCTCTGGTCTTTTCATCACGGTGATGCTGTCTGGCCTCAAATTATGGAGTTAGATTAGCTGCAAAAGTTTTTGTACTTGTTATAAAAGATTTGTGAGTCTGTAAAAGGATTTTGTATCTGTAGAAAAACAGTTCTCCGTCTGTACGACAGTTTTGAACCTGTTGCAAGAAATTTGTGTCTGAAAAACTGTTTTAGAACTGTAGAAAAAAATTGTCAAGCGAACGTGTACACTGATCTACAACGGCAAAACCCAAGTTACGATTCATTTGCTTTTCAAAATAAATCAACCAATCAGCAGCCTTTCACTGTCACCCCGCCGTGTGCTGCCTGGACCAGCCAATCAGATGTTTGATATTTGATACCCTTTTTCTTTGCATGAAAAAGGGTGGAAGGCACAGAAAATATAGTAGTTTATGTATATTTTTATGACACTCCATCTAAAAGAACAGATGTTGATAATTACTAGTTTCACCAAATTGTGATATTCGCCACCATCTTGGCATCAACAACTGCCGCCGTTATAGAGAGGAAATGACGTCATCATAACCGCTGTCACCTGATGTCAACCATGTTTTGGTAGCCAATGGGCTCGAAGCTCCGCCCCCAAATTAGGGTCAACTCTGAAAAACTAAAAGTCTTCTTGAAAATCCAAAACAGCAACATTTACTAATAAACACATAGTCTTTTATTAAAGCTTTCTGTGATTCTAAATTAATAAAATATTTAATATTTATTTTAAGTTCATAATGTGTATTTTCGAGTTTAAAAGTATTTCAAATTTACAATTTCTTTTCTTTATATTGACCCCATCCTGCTGTTTTTATTTCATTCAAACGTGTTTAAATTCTGTTTCTATTTGTTCATAGTTTCGCTGTTTTTATTTAATTGTTCAAGGTAATTTAAAGACGCGCTCTGTTTAAGAGTTGAGTGATAAAAAAAGGTTAATTAAATAAAACATATTAATGTTTTAGTGTCTAAATTATGGGATGGAGTCAGATTGAAGCTGAATGTCCTGATCTTTTCATTTGTGGAAATACGAGGACAGTGACATGAAAGATGTATTAAAAGTTGACAGATTTGATGTGTTTTTTTGCTAGCTTTGACGTGCGGCGCTGCGGCTCACAGGAGAAATCCATGAGAGATTCGGGAAGTCTGGTCGCTCCTGATTTCTTACAGATAAAAAATGTTCAAATGTTTTGCCGATATTGATCTGTTCGTCGGAGCCAGGAGGACGGAGAGGAGAGATGACAAGGAGGCAGCAATTTGGGAAATTAGATGAAACCCCGGCGCTCCAGCTCATGAGAAATAGATGATCCGCAGAAAATATTTATGACACGTCATCTTGAATCTTGGTCCTCTCAAAAGACAGACCTAAAACTGGCGGTTTGGAGTTCTTTGAAACGCAGAAATGCATCTGTGCTCTGTCTGCCACAGCAGGGGGGGGGGCTGGGGGCTCCTCCTCTGTTTGCTGTAGGAGGGGCTCCATGAGGATCACAGACCAGCTGATATTCAATCCAGGTCCGAGTGGAGCTCTCCAACAACCACTTCCCATCGTGAGGAGATGTTTCCGGGGCAGCTGAGCCCGGAGGAGGGCCTCTCAGCGGTGGAGGGTTCATTTGTATTCCAGCAAAAACTGTTTATAGAAACACAGATTTGGATCAGAGATCTGGATAGAATAGAATAGAATAGAATAGAATAGAATAGAATAGAATAGAATAGAATAGAATAGAATAGAATAGAATAGAATAGAATAGAAAAGAATAGAAAAGAATGGAATAGAATAGAATAGAATCCCCAATGTGGAAATTAATTTGTTACTATAGCTTTATAAAAACATGTATGGATGGATGATGGATGATAGATGGATGATGGATGGATTTATGGATGGATGATAGATGGATGATGGATGATAGATGGATGATGGATGATAGATGGATGATAGATGGATGATGGATGGATGGATGGATGATGGATGATGGATAGATTTATGGATGGATGATAGATGGATGATGGATGATAGATGGATGATAGATGCATGATGGATGGATGATGGATGGATTTATGGATGGATGATAGATGGATGATGGATGGATGGATGATGGATAGATTTATGGATGGATGATAGATGGATGATGGATGATAGATGGATGATAGATGGATGATGGATGATAGATGGATGATAGATGGATGATGGATGGATGATGGATGGATTTATGGATGGATGATAGATGGATGAATATACGTATGGATGATGGATGGATTAATGTTTCAACCTGGAAGAAAAAATAAAATAGAATAAAATAAAATAGATTAATAAAATACATAAAAATGAGTCCATCATCCACAACTGATTTAAAACAAGTTGAAAAGGTTTAAATATTAAATGTGAGGAAAGATAAGACGTCCTTTTTCATATAAAACAAATCTTAATATTTTCAACTGAATAAAGTAAACAAAGTCCTACGGCCGTAAGGCGTTGACACGTCTAATATGTAAATTTAATCCAAAATGAAAAGGTCATTGAAGACAAACATGTTAAAAACCCACTCTGATTAAATGTTGTTTTAAGATGTTCTGGAGCCGTTTTTCTCATGGTGGAGGGAACATATAAAGAAAGTCAGAGTATTTATTTTTTTCCAATTGTTGTGAATCAGGAGCAAATGAAAAAAAAAATACTTTTTAATCAACACAAGTGAAGTGTCGCGATATCTCATTGAATCACATTGTCCTCCACCCTTAGTTCTCATTTATGAATCAAAAATCACTGAGTTTCAAATATTACCAGATATCTCTATATTTGCACTTATAAACACTTTCTTCATGTTATTAGTTTTCTTTTTATCTCTTCTGCTAACAATCAACTCAACAGAACTCAGAAATGTTCTGCTGTATTTTTAAACTTTGTGAATTTTAATCCCAGCGTCTCGTCTCGTCTCCACCTGCCAGCTTTAGTGAGCGTTGTTGGTAAATTGCAGCATAACTAAAATGTGATGCAACGCATTGCAAACAAAACGTAAAGCTCTGTACCAGAGTGAGACTTTAGCCTCAAATAACTCCATTTTCTGCAGTTCATATAATCTCAGTGATTATCTTTCAGGTTGTGTTCATTCATGGATGTGCAGTTAATCTAAAACCCAGCAGGAATATGTTTAATTACAGCCAAAAAGCTCTTTTTTCATCACTGGTTCCATACGTCTTCACGTCCCCGGTGCGTCTTAGTTCACCAATTACACTCAGGCCTACGGAGTCCCTTAAAACGTGGAGGCTAATAATCCGGACAGTTTGTCATCATCCCCGCTGGCTTTGTCTCCTGTCCTCCACCCGCTCGCATCATTAAAGCTGCGAAAGCGCCCGTCTTCAAAGAGCGAAGGACGCCGTTTAAACCTTAAACCTGGTCAGGAGCTGCTGGGAGGAGGACGCTCTCGTGTCTGTCACTCTTCCAGGATGCAGAGGGTTTTGTCCACGTGTCTCCGCAGGTTTGGAGACGTTCTCCAGTCTGCATGTAGGTCAGTCTCCCGCTGTTGTGGCTGTGCTTCATGCTAAAGTGGAGCGTGTTGCAGCTGTTGAGTTAACTATAGTGCACAGCTGAGACAAACACGGCAGAGCAGAGCCCTGGGCCAGCACAGGTTAAGCATGTTCATTAATTTCTGCAGCTTCTGGCCCGGCCTGCTTCCTGAACGTGCTGTGGATCATAATGGGCTGTGGATGCACAGAAACGCTGTGAGCGCCGGACTCAAATGATGGTCAGATGAACACAGAGAGGAGAGGGGGCGGAAAGCAAAGAAATATTGTTTCTTATGGCATTATTTTGATGATGGAAGAAAATTAAGACTGAAATTAGATTTCAGGGAATTTTTAAATTCAAATTATTGTGAATCAAGACAAAAAATGAAGATGATCATGGTAAAAGAACACCACAGGCTTCCTGCTCCAAGCTCTCAAGAACAGGGAGGGGAAGAGGGGCGGGGTTGCCCTGTCCTATAAAAAGTGGTTTTGATTTTGGCTAAAAATGTCATTTTCAAAAGACTTCTGGGAATGAATGAAAAAAAAGTTCAAAAGATGAAAGGCAAGAAGGTTTTAGTGCTTAAAATAGCTAAAAAAAAAATCAGAATGCCCCAAAAAGGACATTATAGGTATAAAAAAAGTTTTTTATACACACCACATAGTAATTGGTTCACATCAGTTACTCTCTGGTGTGTAAAAGTTGCTTTATGGTGCATATCAGTTACTATCTGGTGCGCACAAATTACTTTCTTGGTGCATACCAGTTACTATCTGGTGCATACCAGTCACTATCTGGTGTGCGCCAGTTGTTATCTGGTGAGCATCAGTTACTACAGTATTTGGTGTCCAGCAATTACTATCTGGTGTGCACCACTTACTATTGGCCACCTACTAGTTACTATCTAGTGTGCACAGGTTACTGCATGGTGTGCACAAATTACTATCTGGTGCGTGTAAATTACTATCTGGTGCCCACAAGTTACTATCTGGTGCATGTAAATTACTATCTGGTGTGTACAAGTTACTATCTGGTGCGTGTAAATTACTATCTGGTGCCCACAAGTTACTATATGGTGCATGTAAATTACTATCTGGTGTGTACAAGTTACTATATGGTGCATGTAAATTACTATCTGGTGTGTACAAGTTACTATATGGTGCATGTAAATTACTATCTGGTGTGTACAAGATACTATATGGTGCATGTAAATTACTATCTGGTGTGTACAAGATACTATATGGTGCACACAAATTACTTTCTTGGTGCATACAAGCTACTATTGGGTGTGCACAACTTACTATCGGGTACATCCCAGTCACTATCTGGTGTGCACAAGTTATTATCTGGTGAGCATCAGTTACTATTTGGTGCTTACAAGTTACTATCTGGTGCTTATAAGTTACTTGTGCAAAAAAGTTACTATCTAGTGAGCATTAGCTACTATCTGGTACACACAAATTACTTTCTGGTGAGTTTGCATCATGCCGGCTGCATTATAGTCACTATTGTGTTTTAAACGAATGTGATAAAATAAAACTCAGCACGCTAACAGCAAACCCTGAAGTTAAAGGGTCTTCATTTGGTCCCTCAGCTTCAGCGTTGAGTTCGTTTTATTTCCCTCTTTAAAGAGTTTAGCCGCCATGCTTTAACCAGCTCAGAGGTGCTTTAACTTTGCAGGCTGCAGGGCAGAAAAAAGCCCATCAGCAGGCTGCATCCTGAAGCCCCGCCGCTGCACCAGGCCCCATGTGGAGCTCCACCTCAAAGAGACTTCAAAGGCGGGCCTGATGTAGGCGTTAACCTTTGACTCGGAGCCTCTCTTCTCTGCGAGCAGGGCCAGCATAATTGATGCTCTGCAGAGTACAGAACACAGATGCTCTTCCAGTGCAGCAAAGGAGCCGCTCCGTTCTGTTTCATTCTTACAAAATATGTCTGAACAAAATCCTGCAGTCTTCATGTTTGCATTGAAGGAATCATCTATTCTGGAGGAATGTTCAGGTGCAGATCCATGGAAACAGGGATTGAAGATTGAGTCGGGCTCTTATCTGCCTGTGGACTCTGGGCTCAGTCGGGTTAATTTTTCACTTCACGCTCCGACTCTTTTCCACAGTAATGAAAGCAGCGATCGCTCCGAACGATAAGGAAGTGTTAACTTAAAGAAGGTTCATTTCGTTTTTTTGAACAGACGGATGAATGAATGTTTGACAAGCTGCTGCCCCTCTTCTGATCATTTGGAGTTGCATGTTCCTGGACTCATATCAAAGCCTGGGGGGGCTCTGGAGAACAGGGAGGTTTGCTCCACTTTGCTTCATTTCGTCCCACTTTAAATCTGGCAGGAAAATGTGTGGAACGCCGGAGCCTGAAGATCAAACTCCCCGTCCACTGTGTCACTAAGGCAGGAGTGTAAATAAAGAAACCCACTTTTTTTTTAGAATATGAACAAATCCAACCTGCAGTCGAACACTCCATCATCTTCACAGCGTTCCCAATCATCTTTAATTATGTTCAAGCCTCTTTTAGCCAAAATCCGGTTTCTATGGTACCTACTTTCTGCAGAGCGACAATAGTGGTTGGACTGTAACTCCGCCCCTCTTCCTCTCCCCGTTACTGAGAGCTTCTTTTGAATCAGAGTTTTTATAACAAAGTTCTCATTGTTACGTCCTGCTGCTGCTGTGCTGCACCTCGTCTGGCCGGTGGGGCAGATGATGTTGAACATCACCTGCCAGGTAAGGCGGAGGAGGAGGAGGGAGCAGAGCAGCATGCTGGGTAGTATTTGGGTTCTACTTTCAGTTTTGCTGGTTTGTTTTGTTCTTTTTCCCTCTTTGTCCTCAGCAGTCTTACCCTGCTGGGTTTTGTTGTTTTAGTTTTGGTTGGTAGTCTTAGTTTGTGGGCTTTGTTTATTTGTTTTCTTTAGGTAGTTTTTTTGACTCCGACGGTCGACTTGGCCGGGTCGGCAGTCTCCATGACTCATTTTATGTTTGTTCAAAGTTCCAATTCCTGGTAGTTTGTCTTTTTGTTTGGATTATTTGGACTGATGATTCGGGTTTTGTTCTCTCATTTCACAGGATTTCCTTCGTCTAATAAACCGTGTTCCTTTAATTCTCATCGGTGTCCCTTTTTGTATTTTCTCCTCTAAACCTGAGGCAGGTTTACCTGGAGAGGACGTAACACTCGTAAATGCTATTATAAAAAATGAACACACTAAAAACACCGTTTTCATTGGAGTGGGTCTATAAAATATCCTGGTAAATGAAGTGAATGGATGAGTTCACTGTATCGTTCTCATGTACTTCTATAAGACAGGAACATTCGTGTCATTCGGATGCATAAGTTGTCGCTGAATATTTTCCATGTGAGGAACCGTGTCCTTAAGCCCACTCACACATACATCCTCGCTGGCAGCCGTCGGCCGCAGGTGGCAGGTGTGAAACTGGAAAAAGTCCTCCAAATGTTCTGCATCCAAAGATCCTTCAGCAGAATGTCTTTTTTTCTCTGAACGGAGATTTGATGAGCTCTCCCTCTTCTCCGTTTCAGGACACGGACCTGCTGGATATAGCGTCCATAAAAGATGCCAGAAACGGAAAGTTCTGTAAAACGCCAAAGGTAAGAGAGAAGAGTTTGGTATTTGTATGTTTTCTAGGTTTGATGGACTGATTCACGCTCTGTCCGCATTCTGAACTTCCTGTCTTGTGACATTTACCCATAAGCCCCAGGTGTCCGCACCTGTGAGGTCTTATTTAATGGAAGTGTTTTGCTGGTCAATAACCAAAGGAGGTGTGTATCTTTGACATGAGTCTAAATACATGATCCACCGATCAATACATAAATATTCAACCAACTTCTACCTAAATCTGAGATCTGCCACCTTTAGCCGTAAAAGAACCAATTTTACCAACCAAAACCCAATGAGAGTCATAAAAATACACTTTATTTGTGTTTATTTGGTCACTAGACCGTACAGCTTTCACATAGTTACTAAATTATAACAGTTTTATTTGTTTATGTTTTAAAGCTCCTTTCAAAATAAAGCTCACCTTGTGTCCAATAATATCTTCCTGCTGATTCAGTTAAATAAAAATACAAGAAACCGAAGAAAAGTATTTTATGATCTTGATACACAAAATACTTTTTTGCCTTTTAAAATCAAATATAAACATATTTGCAGTAGAATTCATTTTTTTAAATCCATACATTTCCATTGAATTCCTTGACTCGTGCTGCAGTAGATGATAAAATACGCTTACATTTTGTTCTAATAACAAAAGACGAAAGCTTTTATCATTTATCTGACATATTAGGAATCCAAACATAATTTGGAAACATGATTAACTAAAAAAAGTAACCAGAACAACATTATAGATTGAAATGATTTGCACTTCTGTTCAAAGCTAAAGAGCCACAATGGAGGCTGCTGACCTCTGACCTACATGGACACAATCCAGACATTTATTATTTATTTAGCTTTAAGACCATAAATGGTAATGCTGTTTACAAGACAAACTTGTTGTTTTTTTACTTGCACTTTTTCTATCCATCATTTTCTTTCATCCATCCCTGTGTGGTTGGAAAACAAAGATAAAGAATTCATTAGTCATTTTTAAAGGAAATTAATTTGATGTCCATTTGATAAAGTTGGATTTTCATACTTTGATATCAGATTTTTTTCTAGCAGTCTTTGTTTTAAGTGTTTTTTGTTTGTTTTTTACCTACACACAATGTAGGGTCTCATTTCTTTATTTTTATGGCTGCTGTGTGGAAAAACACAAATGCACAAGAGCAAAAGTTAAAAAGCTATTCCTGAGAGATGAAGCCATGAATCCCTCAAACTAACCACCGCCGAGGAGTATAAGGATCTTTGAATCGAGCTCTATCAGATACATCCTTTCTATCCACATTAGGCGACCGCCTATGACAGCTTTAGATGAATAGAAGAAGAATAGAGAGATGACGTGAGGTCAAAGAAAGACAGCAGTCAAGACTCCAGACGTGCATTTTTCATGACTTGCCTCTTAAGCGCTTTCCCTTCACACTTCATGAGGATCCATTTGATGTGAAGGTTGTGTGAAGATCACTTCAGCTTCAATAGAAGGAAAAGCAGAGACTTATAGAAGTGTTTTATGAGAACTGAGGGAAGGAAAAACATTTGTCAAGATTAAATGAAAAAGAAATTAAAAACGGTAATAATAGTAACAAATGAATGTTATTTTCTCCTCTTCAACCGTTAACTCTTGTTAGTTGAAGGACTTGTCGGAGTGCGATGAAGGTTTTCGTGGTGAAATCCTGCGACAGAGGAGCTTTCTTAACGAGAACCAAAGCTTTGCCTCCTGAGCTCCGGCGGCTCACATTGTTTTGGAGCAGTGACTAATGATTTTTGCAGCTCCATGGTTTGTTGCTGTGTGGGCTGCCCGTCTGACCTTTGATGAACTGATGCCCCCCCCCCTGCCCCGCCCACAGGGTTTATGATTCATGTGAGTCGTTACGGAGCACACGCGCCGTCAGACACTTTCAGAAGAAGAATCCAGACAAAAACTGGACAGAAACGGCATCTAAAGCATCTGCTGTAGCGCTCCGTCATCAGAGGCTGATCAGAGCCGCCGTCTCCACATTTTCAGACGAGGTCGGCGTGATTGGAGCATCAGAAGCTTAAATAAGTCACACCCTCTGAGGTTGGGGGAACGACGCTCAGTTTTCTTCTGATGTGCCCTTTTTCTCCAAATAACTACTGTATCTTCTAAAATTTTTCAAAACAATCAACATAAAATTATATTTCTGTTTAAAGGTTTAATAATTGTTTTTTGGAACAAAAAAGAAGTAATCTGTCAAAATATGTTTCTATTATGTGAAGCACACAAGTGCTTTTTAAATAAAGTTTGATTTGATTTGAAAAGTAATGTAGAAAAAACGAAATTAGAATACTTCTGCTGAAAAGGTCACTAAAATAATAATAAAAAATAATAATTAGAGCTGCAGGTGACAAATTCATAAACAAAACACTTTTTTCAAAATGGCGGCTTTTGTGTTGGTTTTATCTCCATAGCAACCATTTTATTTTTTGGTTGCCTGATGGTGACGGACAGATCGATGTCCTTTTTAGAAGAATTGGCTAAAGTACATTTTTGGATTTCCTTAGCAACTGAGGTTTTTGTTAACCACGCCCACAAATCAAATATTTTCCTATCGTATGTCATATCGTTTTGTTCAGCTTGAACTAACAATCCATGTATTATATTTTCCCAGCAAAAGATATGCGACCAATAAAAAAAGGTTTTCATGCTAGCTTACTATGCTAAAGCTGTTAAGATCTACAAACTTTTAAACCAACAAGTAGCTTCCTAATGATGCTCGAGGAGTTAAGAGGCCATAGATTGAAATCCGTAGGAGTTTAAATTTGTAAAAGGTTCTAAAAGTGATTTTTTTTTTCAAGATGGCGGTCCCTACCTGAGGTCAAAGGTCAATGGACTTTCAGTTGTGATTGTATGATTGTAGCTGGCGCCAGATTTTTTTTTTCCCATATTTTGCGAAAATTTGAAGATTGTCAATTCTTGGTTCATAAAAAATGTTAACTCTGTGAACGGAGGAAAAAAAAGCAGAAAAGATCAGAAACTTTTACGTTAAAACACTTCAAAGCTTAGAAAAACAAACTGTGTCTGTAAAGATTAAATCTGACCTCTGCAGTCGTCTTAAGGTGAATAAGGACACAAATCCATTTCCCGTCCAAACCCCTGATCTTCTGTGTGTCAGTCAGGTTGTCCTCTGTCACGTCCTTCACTGCAGCCAAACTGCTCTGGAGCTCAATCTACTCACAAAACTGAAGCATTCCTGCCGGACAAACACCACAGATGCACCACAGAAGGCGTTCCAGAAACTTCCTTAGAATACCTCCAAGAATCCCGTCTTTGAATCAGATTCCTAGATGAGTGTCTCTCTCAGCAACATCTCAGCGTCCATTATCTGAGCTCATCTTTTCTGACACTTTGTCTGATGTGTTCTGGAGGTTTTTCTCTGAATGGAAAGTCAGACTATTTGGTTTTAAATTGAGCACAAATTGATCTAAGTTGGTTTGGTGGATCTTCCTACATTACTGTGACTCTTTATTGGTGATTATCTGGTGTATTTCAGTCAATTTAGTCTTTTTATTCCGCTCTTTTGTTGATGATTAACTGGTATATTTTAGTCAATTTTCTTGTTTTTTCACTCTTTATTGATGATTATCTAGTATATTTCAGTCAATTTACTCTTTTTCTCTACCCTTTGTTGATGATTATCTGGCATATTTTGGCCAATTTACTTTCTTTGTCCCACTCTTTGTTGATGATCACTTTGCGTTCTTCAGTCAATTTACTCTTCTTTTTCCGCTCTTTATTCATGAGTATCTGTGTATTTTGGACAATTTACTCTTCTTTTTTGTTGTTTATTGATGATCATCTGATATTTTTTAGTCAATTTACTCTTATTTTGTTCATGCTGATTATTATCTGGTATATTTCAGTCAATTTACGCTTCTTTTTTCCCTTTTTATTGATGATCATCTAGTATAATGTGGTCCATTTTTTTTTTCTTTTTCCTCTATTATTGATTATTATCTGGTATATTATGGTCAATTTTCTTTTTCCGCTCTTAGTTGATTGTTATCTTGTATAATGTGGTCAAATTCTTATTCTTTTTCTGCTCTTTGTTGATAATTATCTTGTGCATTTTATTTGTTGGTGGTTAAATTCAGGTATAGATGTGCTTCTGGAAAAATGATGTTTGGTTTAGTTTCTTTGTTATTTTAAAGCTAAACATAAAACGGCTAAATATGTCACATACCTTTGAGGAACCGTCATTGCTTATCCTCTGACACTCGGATAAAATGTTTTATTGTACAATTCCAGTTAATGTCAAGGCTTTTCTGTCAGACCCACTTGTGCACAAGAGGGAAGGAAGTAAGCTAATAACCTAAATATTGTCTCGGAAAGCTGTTAATGATGGAAATTAATGCTACTGCAGGGATGCAGAGACGCATTTCTGAGAGGGTCTAAACCAAAATGGAAAACAAGCACAAAGCATGCAATTAAAATCCTGGATGAGTCAGACTGAAAAGGACATTGTGCCGCTCAGAAGCAGCAATATCCTTTCTCCACATTTCTCTGCAGCAGACTCAAGGCTACAATTTTACCTTCCATCACGAGCCGTTTGCTCCATCTCCCGATGATGGTTGAGCCGCAGTTACCTGTGTCATCGTCTGAGCTCGCGGTGGGGAGGGTTGCTGCTAAATCCAGAGCAGCTTGTTTGTCCCCAGCAGTGTAACGAGATCTGGAGAGAGCAACAGGCCACAATCAGGCCTGCTTTTGTCTGTCCAGTCGGTTCAGCTAAAGCCCTCACAGCAGCAGCAACGGCGAGACGGCTCCTCTGGAAACACAGAAATCTCCTGCAGCATCGATACGAAGCTGCAGGTTTATTGCAGTCTAGAGCTAGTGACTTTTTTAAAATTCACATGTATTAAAAAGTCATAAACAACAATCTGGGTGAATTCTCTATTCCAGGAGTGTCAAACTCAATCGCAAAAGGGGTAAAAATTCAAAACTCACATTAGGTCGAATTAGCTGACTTTGGCAGCTGAAGATGCTGAAATTGATAGCTAAAAACGCTGAAGCTGATAGCCAGCGAAAATATTAGCTAATTGCCAAATTAGCAAAAAATTAAATAAATAAAAATCTAAAATAAAAAACTTAGGTTTGCTATAACATGCTAGCTGTTTTGGCTAATTTAGGCTTTTCCAGTTTTTTATGATATTTTGAATTTTAGTTATTTTTTCAGCAACATGCTAGCTCTTTGGGATAACCTATTTTTTATTTATTTTTTAGTTTCTTAAGCTAATTTGGCATTTAGCTAATATTTTAGCTGGCTATCAGCTTCAGCGTTTTCAGCTATCAGCTTCAGCTTTATTAGCTATCCATTTCAGCATCTTCAGCTATCAGCACTAGCATCTTCAGCGGCCAAATTCAGCTTACAGCATTCACCCAAGCAGGTAATGCTGTATATCTAGTTCAAAGGTTGTTAAAAAGGTGCAGCTTTAAGTCCTAAAAATAGAGTGTTTCATAAATGTTTATCCTGTTCGACCTGAGGTGTGTTTTGGATTTTGACCCCTTGTTCGATTGAGTTTGACCCCCCTCCCCTTGACAGAGACGAGCTAAAACACCAATAAACATGGATCAACAAACAAACAATAAAACTGTTTATGGGTACATCATCTTTAGGATCATTTCTGATGGAGCAGGCTCCGGTCTTCCCCTCTCTGTCAAGGGGAGCTGGTGGAGCCCAAGACCATTTGGGGGCTCGTCCGGGATAAGATTGTATTTTTTTTAATACCCAAATGACTCGTGGAACCGTAATAAACTAAACTAAGGATTAATGGTGGATATTTCTGGAACCTAGAAAACTACTTATGGATTTTGTTTCTTTGAATCAAACTTTTGCTTCAACGAAAAAGTTGAACGAAGAAAGTTTAATCTTGGAGGAACAAAAACATCATTTATGACACAAAACATACATTTCATAGCAGTGAGGAAGGAGATGGAATGGGACCCGACTGACAAAGTTTTTGATGTGGATGAGATGGGGGTGGCAGGACAAACCACTAATCCGAAAGCCAGGGGGGCGGGGCTACAGACCAGGGACCCAACGAAGACGATGTCAACTAACTGACAGTCGGGGGGGCGGGGCTACAGACCAGAGACCCATCGGAGACGATGTCAACTAACTGACAGTTGGGGGGCGGGGCTACAGACCAGAGACCCAACGGAGACGATGTCAACTAACTGACAGTCGGGGGGCGGGGCTACAGACCAGGGACCCAACGGAGACGATGTCAACAGACGGTCGAGAGATCGACTTCCCGCACAGTTCTTAAGAGTTTAAACAGCTAAAATTGGTACATTTTCCTAAATATGTTTTTGACAAACACTTTTATGTCTTCCAGTACTCATATAGACTTTTTATCTTTAACTGAAAACAAATTCTCATCTTTTAACATAAGTCAATTTGAAAATGTGAACTTCTCTTTTTTATTGTATTACATTTACTCTTTTATTATATTTATTTGGAATATTTATATGAAAATTCTGTGTTTTTGGTTATTTTAGTGTGTGAATTTGCTTCACCCTGTTGGCAAAAATTCCTAAATAAATAAATGAATGCTTGAAGAACCAGAGTAAATCCAGTGTTAAAAAAGTCCTTTTCTTGTGAAAACATATTTAAATGTCAAAAATAATACAATTGCTGATATATTTATTTCTTTTGTCAGTGATTGTTGTATTTTATGGGATAGCGCCCTTTGACGTGTCCATTATCGGACATTAACTCGTCCGGCACTTTCCCTTACATATATTGGATAAAACCAGTTAGAATAATGAATTAGTGCTTAAATAATTAATGAAGCTCCAGCAGTTATGAGGAAAAATTTCACTTACAATGACATTTATTATACCAAGAGTCAGAGTGACTGCTGTGTGACTGGGTGGGTCATGCTGGTCAGATAAACTTTAAGTCTATAACTATGACTATAGTATATAACTCAAATTATTTCCTGAAATGTAATAAATACATGAGATAATGGAATGTAAAACTAAACCATTACTAGAAACTACCCACAAATGTTTCCTCTTACAGCGTTTCAGTATTGTGTGCCTCTTATCTTGTTTTCCTTGAAAGAATCCGTCTTTCCTTCTGACTCATTATTGATTGTCTCTCCCTCAAATTCAGATTTTCATCTCTCAAACCTTCAGAGTTCATTAGAGCACAAGTCATTCTTTAGGGTTTAATCATTAACCCTTTCTTAAACCTCTAACGACACTCTCCCAAGAGGCTCTAAACTGCAGCCTCTGAGGAAAAACAGCTTCGTCCCATAAAAAGAATCACATTTTCTTGAGTTTTTTAGCCTTAAAGTGTATTTGTTTAGTTGTTTCTGCAGATGAGACAATAGTATAGTCAGGAGTGGGGGAGGCTGCGTCTGCAGCATAGACTCATGCCGTTGCATCACTGAGATACATTTCCACATCCACTGAGGTATGAATCAATCCTGGTTCAATGGAGAGCAGAAACGTGACTCTCCTGAGCTTCTTATTGATGCGTCTCAATGTGCCACCACCAGCAGAGGCATAAAACATGGTATACGCCCGGAGACTATAAACGTTATTTACAACCACATCCCCTCTCAGTCGTGAATGACACTAGCATTGGCCCGCTGTGCACACACGAATCATTTTCCTGAGTTATTTACAGTGGAGCAGAGCCCAGGGTCATATTAAGGACCGCCCCCCTCATACTATCGACAGGTTTGAGAGGCTGAGATAGTTGAAGCTGGGGCTCACGCTGTGACCCTCTTCATCATCGTTAAGGCCGCTGGATGATGAAGAGGGTCACACAGACACAGCGAGAGGTCTGTAAAGATCCAACATGAGGGAGGCTTCAATGAGGAAGATCTACATCACTTTCAGGAACTCCAGTTCCTTCAATGAATACTCATCACTACACCGAGATCAGGGGTGTCAAACCCGATCACACAAGGGCCTAAATCCAAAACACACCTTATGTCACGGACTGAGGAGGATAAACATTTACTAAACACTCTAAAAATACATTTTGAAAACTTTAAACTGTAACTTTTTAAACATAATTATGAACTAGATATATAGCATTACCTGTGATAATACTAGTGTGAATGTTGTAAGCTGAATTGGCCTCTGAAGATGCTAGTGCTGATAGCTGAAAACGCTGAAACAGCTAAAATATCAGCTAAATGCCAAAAAAGCCTAAAAAAAAAAAAAAAAAAACTTAAGTTAGGCAAGACAGCTAGCATGTAGCTGAATCATAAAACAGCTTAAAAAAAACTTTAAAAAAAAACCAACTAATTTAGCCAAAACAGCTAGCATGTAGCTGAAATATTAGCTAAACTCCAAAATAGCCTAAAAAATCTTAGTAAATACGCAAACTGTCCAAAAAGCTGCAGAATGCTAATTTTTTTTAAACTGTAACTTTTTAGCATAATTATGAATAGTAAAAAGGCAGGAATATTTTTCCAGAATAAATTTCATTAAACCTTAAATAACTTTCAATATTTTACTCTCCATAAAAATATTTTTGTCAAAATTATACAAGAGATAAACAAGCCCAAGATAACATCGGGTCATTAATAACAATAAAATAAAATGATCTGGAGGGCCGGATCCGGCCCCTGGGCCTTGACTTTGACACATGTGATCTAGGGTATCTGGTATAGAGCAAAACATGATTTGGGGGCTCGTCCGGGATGCGATTGTATGATTTTTAATACCTAAATGACCAGAGGAACCGTCAGCTCCGTCATATTTTTAGGGTTTACTCAGTATCTGCAGACTTCTTCTCAGATTTTCCTTTTCGTTCCTGTGAGTTTGAGCTCTTCTATCAGGTTGAATTAGCAAAACTGGATTAAAAAGACTTGACTGACCCAATGAATAGATGAAACCAAGTCTACGCCGATGAACAGAGGGGCCTGTGTGAGTGTGGAGGAAAAGCTTGTGGATCCAGAGATCACTATCTTCCAGAAAAGGCCAGATAGAGTACAATGGTGCACCTGTGCAGACGCATTTCCACCTGTAGCAGCTCTAAAGCTGGCGGGTCTCCAACTCGCTGCTGCAGGGGAGAAACTAGGATTCAGTTCAGTGTGATGAAGCAAAGATTCAGCTGAAAGCTTTACCTGACTTAAATCTGAGGTATTGATTAGTTTGGTTCGTGATTTGTTGAGTTTGAATGAAAAAGGCAGGAAAAACGGATGCAGACAAAAGGAATCGGGACTGCTGGCATGCGAGGAGCCTTTCATTTGGTCGCTGCGCTGGCGTCGGCTGCTCCAGCGGGACTTGGCGCCCGCACTCGAGTCACTTGATGCCCACAGTGAAATCAGACGTGACATTTTGTTAACCCAGCAAAAGGTCGTCTCAGAGGAACTGCAGCTGGTGGAATGAGAAGCAGTCGAGTCGGAGGATCAGAGCAGATTTATGCCAGGAGACAATCAGCAGTTTTAGAGCTGAATCAAGTCTGTAAACAACAAACCTTCAAACTTCATTTCAGTTTCTGACAGCAGAGGAAGATTAGCCCTCAGGGACACCAGTTTTCTCCCTAAAATTCTTTTTTAATCACTTTAATCTTGGAGCACGTGTCAAAGTCAAGGCCCGGGGGCCGGATCCGGCCCTCCAGGTAATTCTATCCGGCCCTCCAGATCCTTTTATTTTATTGTTTTTAATGACCCGATGTTATCTTGGGGTCTTATTGGGAGTAAAACATTGAAAGTTATTTAAGGTTTAAGTTGATTTATTCTGGAATAATATTCCTGT
>NC_050535.1:1511447-1526585 GCF_002922805.2 Oryzias melastigma | reverse complement strand
GGCTATTTTGGAGTTTATGTAATATTTCAGCTACATGCTAGCTGTTTAAGCTAATTTATGTGTTTTAAATTATTATTTTAGGCTGTTTTGGAGTTAAGCTAATATCTACAGGCTATTTGTTTTGGGTAATTTTGGTTTTTTTTTCAGTTTTTAGAAGTATTTAGAAGTTTAGCTAATTTTTTAGCTACAGGCTAGCTGTTTTGGCTAATCTAAGTTTTTTAGGCCAATTTGGCATTTAGCTTATATTTAAGCTAGCTATCAACTTCAGCATTTTCAGCTATCAGCTTCAGTGATTTTAGCTATTAGTTTCAGCATTTTCAGCTTCCGCGTTTTTAGCTATCAATTTCAGCATCTTCACCTATCAGGTTCAGCAATTTTAACTATCAGCTTCAAAGATTTTATATATTAGGTTCAGCATTTCAGCTATCAATTTTAGCATCTTCATTTATCAGCTTCAGCTTTTCAGCTATCATATTTAGCGTTTTTGCTATTAGCTTCAGAATCTTCAGCTTCAGCGTTTTTAGCTATCAATTTCAGCATCTTCAGCTATCAGGTTCAGCAATTTTAAGCTTCAGCGATTTTAGCTATTAACTTCAGCTTTTCATTAGCTTCAGCATCTTCAGGTATCAGCTTCAGTGTTTTCAGCTACCAGTTTCAGCATCTTTCGGCTTCCAGCATTCTCACTAGCATTATCACAGGTAATCCTATATATCTAGTTCATAATTATGTTAAAAGTTACGGTTTTAAAGCTTTAAATTGTAGTTTTAGAGTGTTCAATAAATGTTTATCCTGTTCGATCTGAGGTGTGTTTGGATTTTGGCCCCTGAGTGTTTGAGTTTGACTCTCCTGATCTACACTTTACATCCATGACATCATGTTTCTGTTAAATCTCTGTATTCCTGTTATCTGTGAAACATTTCAAACCACTAATGCTGGAGTTTTTTTGGGCTTAATTTACCCTCTAAAATATGGCGATGCCAGAAGCCAGCCTCTCCACGAGTCATGACTTCTGCTGAAAAATGATCCTGAATGCTGGTGAAGCAGCACTAATGAAATAAAGTTAGACAAATATTAATGCTTTTTATTCCTTCACCGCATGCATCTCATTTGTGTTGGCGAATCCAGAAGCAGATAAACGTTTACTTGGAGCAGAAAGTTTGTCTGCTTCTTTAATTTCCCCAAATATAATTGCAGCGATGCGTATCTCCGTCACATTTCCTCCATCATGACGCCTGCAGTGGACAGGTCACAAAAGAAGGACGAGATGAGCTGCTCTTAATTGCTGTTTCTGCCAGGCTAGTTCATTTCTGACCTCATCAATTGTCCGCCTGTTAGATGTAGATCATGGATGTGATTGCTTTCACGATCCTGTGCGTCTAATTGGATGTGTGTGCATGTGTGTAATTAGAGGTACTTCTCCAGTTTCATGACATAAAGAGACAGGTGACCTTTCTCTCCTCTTCCAGCAATCCCGACCAGGCACTCGAGCCAAAGACTTAATTGCTCTTGGAAGGTAAATCTTAGTGTTGGGGGGGTCCTGCTGCTGCCACAGAGACTACAGCGTCTCTGAAACTATTCTGGGCTTTTTAGACCAGGACAAATGGCAGTGAAAGGATCCTTCTCCTCTTTTCTTGGGGCTTTTTTTTTCTTTTTCAGGACATGATAAGTGAGTGGAGGAAGTTTGGGTCCAACAGCTTCTATTATAGATCTTTGTCTGCAGTCGGTTTGTTTCTGTAGCTTAAGCTCCTCCGCTGCTAGGAAAGACGTTTGGCTTTAAGCTGAATCTGCAGACTGTGAAGTGTAGCCTGTCTCACCTGAGATACTGACAACATTTTCATCAAACTCGAGCCTTTGTATTTCTGTTTTGGTAAATAGAGTTTATTGAGAATTTTGTTTCTTTTATGCAGCATCAACACATCTAAACTCTTCCAGACTCCTTAGGCTACGGTCATGCTACGTTACAGAAACAACATGTCAGTACAACACATCTATGCGATAAATCAGGACAAGATGTCAGTACGACATGTCATTCTGACGTGTCGTACTGACATGTTCTGCTAACGTGTGTACAAACATTTCCTCCAGACGTTTTGTACTGATATCTCATATTCATTTGTTGCACCGACGTGTCGTACTGATGTATCGTACTGATGTATCGTACGAATATATTGTACTGACATGTAGTACTGACGTGTTGTACTGACGTGTCGTACTGATATGTCGTACTGATATGTTGTGCTCGTGTCTAATACTCTCGTGTCGCACACGTCTCATCTACGCCCCCCTTTTACCCTCGCATGTTTATGTGTTTGCTGTATACTGTCGCCCGCAGCATACCCATAGGAAAAATTGTACATAATCATTTTCTGTCTTTGGGTTCACCAAGTAGTTTACGGCCGTGCAGAGACCTGTAAGGACAGAGGATGAAAGCATTAGTAGCTTTTAGTAGCATTTCACCTGTTTGACGGTTTTGTGACGATTATGGACATTTTGGACATTTTAAATCAGACCGTCTGCTGGTAAGTCTGAAGAAATGTTGGAGAAAGTCAGACTTTCTCATTACATGTGGGGTTTTTTTTCTGTTCTGAGTCATAAAATGGTGAAGCTGTTGGCTGCAGGTCAAAAGGCGAGTACGTCTCATTCGTAGATAAACTCACATTTCTTCTCAGCTCCTCTAATCCTGGGCTTCTACGAGGTCACAGAGAACGGCTAATTAAGCTTTGATGCCACAGGTGTGTGTCGCCTCACGTCGAGAATGGCTGTGGGCTCGTAATCGTCTTATCAAGGATCAGTCACAGAATCAAACCGATCCGACACGGAGCCGGCCACACACCGAGCACGCCGTTAACGCCGTGGGATCTCCAGATTGTTGTGAACTCAAACATAGAAGAGGGAAAAAAGGCCACTCGGATATTGTCACATTTCCAAAGCTTGTTTAAACATTAGAAAGTCTTTGTTGGCGGATCAGTGGAGAGCACAGATGCCTCGCCCGATGGGGCGTGATGCGAGGGTGGCAGGTGGCGGTCATGTGCGGCTGGCCCGGCCGGCGCTGACAGATGGTTTGGGGATGTCAAGACGGCGAGGACTTTGTGTTACCGTGGATTTAATGGAGGCTAAACGATTAAATGATATAGCAGAGGACTCAATGAGGTTCTTCAATCATGAAATAGTTTGAGTCAGTTTGCAATAAAAGTTTTGGTCAAATTCTCTTCAATTACATTTCACAATATTTTGAGTTCATTAAAAAACATTAATAATAAAAGAAAAAAATAATAATTTTGACCTAATTTAGACCGTTAAAGTTTGATGCAGAATCGTAGCATCTGGTAACATTTTTGGCTCAGTATTTCTATAGAACCAATGTCAACAGATGCAATGTGATGTTTATCATCATAAACTGAGTCAGAATATCAACTTTACAGATTTATTTAGCTCTCAAACCCACTTTAAAACTTTTGGATTAAAAAAGGAAAATATTCTGTGGCTGTTCTTTATGGTATTGGAGACTTTGACTTAAAATTATCTATACTTCTCATTGGATTCTGGGAAATAAACCAAATTTACTTCACTTTGGCAAAAAAGCAAAAGTTGTATTGGTGTCTTCCATTGGCCAATTCACCTGTCAATCAAAAAACATGCCTACAACATTTTTTAAAATGTGTTGTAAATAGTAAATAAGGGAATGTGGTCAAATAGATTCTTAAAACCAGACTGTCATGCTCATTTCAGTGTCAAATTAGTTTCTTTAACATGGAAGTCAATGGAGAATGGTACCCAACTGTATCCTGCCTCCAGTGGCCATTAGAGGAACTGCAATCTGAATTCTTCTAACCCTACGACATCATCAACAGTTGCTAGTCAGGTAGTTAGCATAGGGCTGGCAGTGCTCTGCAATACGTAACAACATCGGTTTTATAACTTTAAAAAGTCATGCTTAAGCAAAAAATCATTAATTATGTATAAATGTAAACTGCTTCAAACTAAAACCCACGAGAAGAAAAACGTTTTTCAGCAACAGAAGGATACACAGTAAAAAACGATTCCAGACACCACTCTCACTCCAGATGCTCCTACAGTTGGAGGGTTTGAGAGAAGACAGTTAAATACTGACATTTATGAAAACTTCATGCTATTAAAATAGTAAAATGCAAGTTTCTTTATACATTTAGGTGCTAGAGTCCCCCTACGATCATTTTTTATCTAGTTTCAAGTGGTCTTTTAATTGTGATTTTGCTGTTTTTTAGCAAAAAAAATAATAATAATAAACAAAGTTTCCACAGAGTGGCAGAAATTCATTGGAAATTCCCCTCTAAATTGTGGGTGGAGCCATTGGTGCTGAGTAGGCCTGCCCCCCCTTTACATCATCCTTTTGTTGACACTCTCTCCCACTAGCTTACAGCCCCTCATAACGCCAACCTAACATATCCATACAACAAAAATGACTAGCGACATCGGAGCCATCCAGCCGTACAGTTTTGATGCCAGCTCAGATGAAGACGTTCATGAATCTATTTGTCTGGAAGTGGATTTATGAGACGAGAGCATTGTAGGGAGCTTGTGCCTGCTGTTATAGCCTCTACCTACAAGCTTTTTCATTTGCTCCTGATTCACAACAATTTGATCAAAGAAATACTCGGAAAGGCCATCTTGAGTTTAACTTTCTTTATAAATGTCCTCCATCATCAGAAACATTCTACAAAAACATAGCAAAAAGTATTTTCACTGGAGTGGGTCTTTAGTTTTTGTGTTAAAGAAAAGGCATCCATCCATGCATTTTCTGAGTCCTTCATGGGGTTGCTGGGGCCTACCCCAACTACTGTTCGACGAGGCCGTGGTGCACCCTAAAACTAGTCCCCAGTCGATCGCAGGACCACACACTTACACTCAGGATGAATTTACCAAACGACCAACTCAGTGGCCTGGTGGTAGAGTGTCTGCCAGATTGGAAAAACCCCAATACTATGAGACTTTAAATTTAGAGTCACCAGTGAACTCATACAGAATGTTTCTGGACTGTGAAGGACACCAGAGTACCTGAAGAAACCCGATACATGCAAACCCAAACCCAGTTGGGATTAGAACCAAGGCTTTTCACTGTGAGGGAGAATTTCTAAACCAAGAAAATCAATATTTATGAAAAATTATGCAGAATACTGAAACTCAGGAGCACCACTGACGATTGACGATCTGTGGTACATAAAAAAGGACATCTATGGGAGGAAACCAGTTAATGTTTGGACACATTGGCCTGATTTTATCGTTTGCTGCTGTAGAAGATGTATTTTTGTGGTTGAGGATTCTTGATTTGATGAAGTTGTGATTTTATAAAAAGACAAAAACTGAAGAAAGTGAAGCTCAGAACTTGACCGTCTCTGATTTTCTACAAAGACTCGCTGCCTCTGGTTCTTCTCGCTCCGTCTGGAGAATTTCCAAGCAGAAAAAGAAAAGCGTGTTAATAATGACTTTGATAAATGTCCAAATCTAAAATCCTGAGCCGAGGGCTTCCCAGTTCTTCATTCCTCATTCATATTAGTCCAAACACAAACCCGTCTCTGTGTACATCCCTTTCAGCGTGAAGACAAAGCACGCTTCCTTTTTCTCCATGACTTTAAACAGCATGCGCACTATTTTGATGCTAAACAGTTCCCAACTGCAGCTCGCAGGAATGTTCCCCAATAAAACCAACCGCTCCTGGTCAGAATTATTAAAGACATCCTCGGGCTGAAACCTGCTTTGTGTCTTCTGCTCAGCAACAGTGAAGGATTTTGGTGAGGAAATAAATGAGCTGAAACAGCTGAAGGGAGGCCTCCTCCCGGCAGAACCCCCCAAAGCCCAAAGGCTAAATTGAACCAACACTCATGAAATATGTATTCATGCACCCCAACCGGAAGGTTTTCCCTCTCCGGGCTGCTTCAGTTCAGCCCTTGGCTGGTGGCGCTCCCCCAGCAGGGCGCCGAAGACCAAACGCTGGAAGTGGCACTTCATGCTTCTGAAGAAAAAGAGGTTTGATTTCAGCCGCAGAGCCTGAAGTGAGATGAAACAGGAGCCGGCCAAGAAACAACAAAGAGCTGCGCGGTTTACAAGCAAAGCTTATCAGGCCCACATTTCCTGCAACACTGACGGCCAATTAACTGCTTTTAAAGACCAACCCGATGAAAATGTTTGGTGTTTTTAACAGGTTTTCTGGTGATTGAGGACATTTATAAGGAAAATCTTCAAATTTTACTCGCAATTGTTGAAAATCAGGAGCAGAAAAAAAATTTACATTTGTGACAGAAAATTAATTCAACAGTAGTTCCTCTAACTCAGACTGACTTAGACCAATCACTGTTGACGGGTTTCAAAACGATCATGAAGTTATGGTGATGGCCGGAGGTAAAGCATTGTCTATGGGTGACATCAACACCTCACTATGTCCAGGGAATTCTATAACCTAGAAACGACATAGAATGTTTGTTTTTGGCTAAAGACAGTATAATCGTAATAAAAACGCCACTAGAAACACCATGAAAATAGATCAAAATAGACAGTCTGATTTTAAACACAATTTAATCACCTTACATTTATCAGGAAGTGGTGGTGGAGGACCCAAATGTACGAGACCAGACTTGGTGGCAGAAAATATTTAACAATATTTTTAATATTTTAAGCCATAAGAAGTAATATTATGTATTAAATTAATATTTAATTAATATTTAATAATATTTTAAATAATATTTAAAAAAACAACCAAAGTCCACAATCCTCACAGTACCCCTTCCCAAAAGGCCAGATCCCAGATGCCCAAAAACAAAACACTTGGCAGGAGAAACAAAACAAAAACAAGTCCAGAAAACATTCAGGGTTCCTGGAACCAGACGGATGTGAGGAGTGTCAGAACCTCTCCTCAGGAACCGGCGTGAAGAGGAGCAGTCCAGGCAACTCTCTCCAGGGACAGGAAACATGAAAGGGAGCGACCAGCGACCGTCCTCTGGAACAGGAAGCAGCCAAGACCGAGCTTGGTGGCAGAATCTCAAAACATTTAAGAAACAAACTGAAACATGACACGAATCCATAACATAAATGACAAAAAACAAACAACCAAGTCCTCACAGTACCCCTTCCCAAAAGGGCAAATCCCAGATGCCCAAAAACAAATCACTTGGCAGGAGAGAAAAAAAAGAGCAAGACTAGAAAATATTCAGGGTTCCTACCGCTAGACGGATGTGAGGAGCATCAGAACCTCTCTTCAGGAACAGGTGTGAAGAGGAGTAGTCCAGGCAACTCTCTCCAGGGACAGAAAACTTAAAGGGGAGTGACCGTCCTCTGGAAGAGGAAACAGCCAAGACCAAGCTGGTGGCAGAAACTCAAAACATGGAATACATTAACTGAAACATGACAAAAACCCATAACATAACTGACTAAAACCAAACTGAAGTCCACAATCCTCACAGTACCCCTCCCCAAAGGGCAGATCCCAGATGCCCAAAAACAAAACACTTGGCAGGAGGTGACGTGAAGAAACAAAACAAGTCCAGAAAACATTCAGGGCTCCTGTCCACAAGTCCACATTCCTCACAATATTTGATAACTTTGGCCGCTTGTTAAGAAGTAGTTTACTGAATTGTTTCTGAGTTTTTACTTTTTTTTTTCACTGCACATCTATTTTAGTGTCATCACTCTTCATTGCATCTTCCTGGATTCCCCACTGTGCCCCTGGAGGCCTTCTTAGCCCTGCTTAGCATTTCTCCACATTGACTCACGCCTTGCTGCATGGAATCAGATTCACTGCTTGGCTGCCGGATAATTACCATGGTTATGTACCTGCCAGTTTGTGGCTGTTTTTAGACGGACAGAACGGGGTTCATCCGCCCCCCTTTCTGATAGGAATGAGTCAGAAGAAGTGGGTGGAAGTAATGACTAGAATACCTGGGACACGCTGAGATGCTGGAAATACTTTTGAAGTGGAAAAAGTGAGCTAAATATTGACTCATCTTTTCAAGGATAAATTGACTCTTTCTGACCAACTTCTGTTTAATTCTTCTCATTTGTTTTTCATAAAACACTCTCGTCACGTCATTAAACACTCAAATCTTTTCCTTTGATTGCCAGCTCATGTGCTAGCAGGCTCCCAGCGTGCTTCGGTACTCGCCCTAATGAGGGGGGCTGAGACAGTGAGTCACGGCAGCTGATTATTTTTCCCCGGTGAGTCTGAGGTCGGCAACCTCCTGTCTGTCTTTACCTTCCTGTCTGCCCCATCCCAGCTCAGCCGTCAAGAGGAAGAGGGCACGCCAGGTAGACCGCTTCCACCTCATCAAGCCTGCCCTTTGCTCCGGCTGCCTCTCCGGGGTTCACCCACACTGTGATTTATCCTCCCGCAACCCCACCAATGCCAGACCAACTTTAACAGTCAGAAGTTTGGAGACCGGATTTCAGGCAGTTTTTTTTTTTTTTTTTTTTTAGAAATGAAGGTGCTTTTGTGCGTGTTCTTTGAAATTCCACACTGACTGCATGAACCCGATGTTCTGACCAGATCTGACTGCCTCCATCTGACCCTTCCGACCGTCTGTCGGTTCACGGCTGTGGGCGGTTTCTGATCCGATGACAGCTCTGCAATAACACAATAAAAATCAACAAGAATCTTTTTCTGTTGGACTGAGAGAAAAATGTGCCCCTCAGACCAGATGAGCACTAAACTGGGATTCTTTTATTGATTTGTATTAAAGATGTATTTCTTTTTAACCCGTGAGAATCCAGGGGGAATTTTCTTCTCAACCTTTAAGGTTAATTTGACTAATTTATTTGTGTGTTTTTGTTCATTTTTGGATAGTAGGAATTAACAGCATCCAGGAAATAGAAAAAAAGGGGGGGTAAACTGGGAGTGATCCTTGCCAGCTCATTTGGACCTGCGCTCTTTTTGACTCCGCCCCTCACTACTCTTCTCTGCCCCCTTGATCAGAGCTGCATATAATAACTAGGGAAAAACTACTTTTTTTAAAATGGAGGCTTTGTTTTGGTTTTATCTCCATAGCAACCATTTTATTTTTTGGTCCCCCGGGGATGATGAACAGGTTTATGTCATTTTTAGAAGAATCAACAAGAGTACATTTTTATATTTCCTTAGCAACAAAGTTTTTTGCTAACCAAGCCCACATTTGCTCAAATGATCATATCGTAAATCACATCATATCATTTGGATTGAGCTAGTGACTCATGTAGTATTGCTTTATGATATTTTTGTAAAAATAAATAAATAAATAAGAGAAAGTTTTTGACCATGGGGCGGCTGTGGAGCAGCGGTAGGGCGGTCGACGCTTTAGGAAGGTGCTGCCCCCCCAGAGGAGCTGGAGGAAGTGACCGGTGAGAGGGAAGTCTGGGTATCTCTGCTCAGACTGCTGCCCCGTGAACCCAGTCCGGGATGACAGGGAGAAGATGGATGGACGGGTTTTCCAGGGTTAAGGTGGAGCACATCCAAGCATCAAACAAACATAATCAGTGAGAAATGTTCCTCGGGACCAGAACGATGTCATCTGTGAAGGTTTGCAGTTTAATTCCGTTTCTGAGAGGGATGTCATTTACTGTCAAACACCAACCTCGTCTCCACAAAACGATATTCCTCAGTCATGCAGGAGCCTGATTAAGATGTCAAGCACTTCTTTAAATGCGAGGTGGCAGACCGAGTTTGGAGTTTGTGGCCGTCCGGCTGTCAGCAGCTGTCAGACGAGACGTTTGAATCCACTAAAACACTGATGCTGCACAGGTGTGCGTTTTGCTTTAGTCTGATGGCACCGAGCCCAGAAGCTTCTTAGTTCTTCATCTCAGAGTTGGACTCCATGTGTAGTTCTCCAACAGAGAGAAAAAGAACTTTCTAGTTTGTCTTTGCATCTGAAGGAAATGTAAGACGCAGTTATGCTGCTCACATTAGCAGCTTCGTCAGGCAGACAAAGAGACACCACAACGGTCATTTGGAGAGACTTGGGTATAAACTCAGACTTGTTAAAGGGATTTGGTGCTAAAGTCAGTCTCCATGGTGCCGTGTTCTGCTTGTTCTTTATTCAAGATGTGTGATATTGGGATTAGATTGTAGCTTTAGTCAGATTTCTCTTTGCTGAAAACTTTAAGATCCTTCTGAAACATTACAGCTTTTGTCCAACTACCCTTACAGGTGGACAATGAGGGTAAAAGATGGTCAAACATGTATGGGGACGTAGGCGGCGAGTACTACATATCAAGGTTGTAGAGCACGTGTCAAAGTCAAGGCCCGGGGGCCGGATCCGGCCCTCCAGATCATTTTATTTATTGTTATTAATGATCCGATGTTATCTTGTGTTTATTTCTAACTTGTATAATTTTGACTAAATCTATTTTTATGGAGATTAAAATATTGAAAGTTATTTAAGGTTTAAGTTGATTTATTCTGGAATCATATTCCTGCATTTTTATTATTGATAATTATGTTAAAAATATACAGTTTTAAAGTTTTAAAATGTAGTTTTAGAGTGTTCAGTAAATGTTTATCCTGTTCGGCCCGAGACCTCAGGTGTGTTTTGGATTTTGGCCCCTTGTGTGATTGATTCTGACCCCCTCGTTGTAGTCCACTCATTGGACCCATGAAGTCAAATCCTGCAGGCAGCTGGTTTAGTGAACTTACTATTTTATTCAACTGGTCTGAGCTTCAACGTGCGTTCAGTGGCCGCCCATTTGGTTCTAGAGTCCAAAACTCGAGAGAAGCATGAATACACATTTACTGGCATCTACTTAGACCAGGGGTATTCAAATCCAGGCCTCGAGGGCCGGTGTCCTACATGTTTTCCAACCAACCTTCCATTGAAGCTCCTTATTGGCTAAACATACCTGATCCTGGAAATTAGCAGCAGATAAGGCAGGATTTCTGGAAAACCTACAGCAGAGAGGCCCAAATGCAGGCCTCGAGGGCCAGCTTCCTGTAGGTTTTCCAGAAATCCTGCCTTATCTGCTGCTAATTTCCAGGATCAGGTATGTTTAGCCAATAAGGAGCTTCAATGGAAGGTTGGTTGGAAAACATGTAGGACACCGGCCCTCGAGGCCTGGATTTGAATACCCCTGACTTAGACGTTTGACTCCTGAGGCCGGTGTGAACATTCTCTACTGTGAGCACAGCGACCACCAGACTGTAAGGCCGAGGGAACCTGATCTTTGGAGTAAGACGGTAATCTGAGCCGATGCTGGAGTGAGTCAACGATGTGTAGTGGAGGACGGATCGTGTCTTCAGGTCACTTCTGAAGGTCCTGTGCAGACAAAGCTTTTCTACAAACAGATTTTAGGATAAAAGTGTGTTTACAGCTTCATGAAAACAGTCTTTTGTGTTCCAGCGTGGATGTGCTCCAGTGCACAGAACAAGGTTCAAAAACACACGCTCGGATGCGTCCAGCGTGGAGCGGCTTGTGCCGATCTCAGCTCCTCTCAACTCCATTGGATTTACTGGAATGGGAATGGCGACGGATGCCTTTCCGTTCAGGATCAGTTCACGACCTTGTGCTCTGCTGGATGGATGACTGTGAGAGGAGCTCTGGATCAAGGAGAACCTGAACCACAGAAAAACCTTCAACTAGAATTGTATTCGTGAAAGGCTACCAGGCAGTGTTTAGATGAGCTGCAGGTGAAAGAAGACTCACTAACACACAAAAAGAGACGAGGTAAAAAATGTGAAGAACTCTACAACAGAGACGAGCTTCGAAAAAAAGATTCACCTGGTTTTACTGCCATAAAAAGATGGAATTTAACTGAAGAAAATGTGGAGCGAGTATTTAGAGACAAAATAATTCAAATGAAGCCCTCAAACTTTGTTTCACAATTTAAGCAGTAATAGCAAATGTTGATTGATTCCTAGTTGTACATCTGGCATTTTTTTGTAGTAAAAAAATATAAAAATTGAGATAAAACTGTTTTATATTTAATAACAATAGCTGCATTTCTAGGACACATAGGTGCAAAAAGAAGAAGAAACAAGCAAATGTTTCAAGGTTTTGGGGAATCATGGGTAATTACTCTGTCTATTCATTTCCTATGGGAAAAAAATATCATAAAAAAAGAATTATAGATTGACTATATAGTTATATTACACATAAATACAAAACTTCATTGAAATTCTAGAAATATAGAAAAATATTGTAATCACTCTGTTTACGTTCGATTGTAATTATGGAATTAAACACAAACAAACTGAGGCGATAAGTCATTCAAGAACACGGATGTGAAACACTTTGTTTTATAGTGAATACATTCACATTTCTGCTCCCATCTTCATCTATCAAAGGAGACGCCGGCGTCTTTCTTGCTTTATTTTATTTTATCTTTTCAAAATAAAAGTCTGACTCTGTACAGATCTCTGAAGTCCCTCCGTCTATTAAAGGGTTAATGATAAAAGGATGTTTGGACCTCTCAGCTGCTTCTGAACCTGCCGTTGAATGTAAATGATGGATTACTCTCCGCAGACAACGACTGTGTGTCACCGTGAACCCCGGCTGGTCTGCTGGCATTTGTGAAATGGCGTGCTATCTGCTGGGCGGTCTCCCCTCCGTCCGCCCCTCTCTTTCACATTTCATGTCTCACTGCTTTGGGGTTAATGAAATGTCCCTGCTGAAGAGCTGGAATGAGAGATTGTGAGGTCCACGTGAGCTTTCAGCCCCCTCCCACGCCTTTCCTCAACCTGGGCTTCAATGCATGACAGAGCATCAGCGGCGTGCAGCCAAAGGAGCGCGACTGGAGCGCTCGCCGTCAACCCACTAATTAGAATTTTAGTGTGTCGCTCTTCTGCATCAAGATTTCAGACAACATTTAAGGAAGTGGAGCATCTCTCTGAGTTCGTTCTCTTTACATTCAATCCTTTAAAATCCGTTTTTTAGCTTCATATTTTGTTTTTGATGTAAATATCTGATTAAAGACGTTTATTTCCAATTAAATACTTCCTTTTCTCTTGGGAAAATCAAGAGAAACTAATAATAATAAAAATATAAAAAAATATTTCGAAATCCATCAATTAAACCAAAAAAACATGTCGAGGATATCCAAAGGAAGTTCTGAAATTATTATGGGATGGATCTACAGTTTGGCAGCCATTTTGTACCAAACTGTGAAACTCGTCAATTTTAATATTTTTGTACCATGTGATACAAATGTTTTTGTTTGAGCGTTCTTCATGTAATTTCACACATTAACCATCAGGTTACTAGCATAGCTAACATTGAATTGACCTTTGACCTCGGTAGAGAATCGGCCATCTTGAATCTTCCAGAAAAAAGCACTTTAATTCAAATCCTGAAAGGGATTTCAGTTTATCGGCTACTAACTCCTCAAGCATCACTGGGAAGTTAATGAGGAGACAAACATTGATTTTAAAGTTTGTAGATTCTTAGCGGCATTAGCATAGCAAGCTTCCAAAAGTGTTTTTTCCCGTTTACATGCACATTTTTTACTAGATTATTGTGAAAATTAAATACATTAAATACATGGTTCAAGCTGAACACAACAATGTAACATATGCCATGAATGTATTTGGAATGTGGGCGTGGTTAGCTAAAAACCTCCGTTGCCAAGGAAATCCCAAAAATTATTTTTGCCAATTCTTCTAAAAATGACATCGACTTGTTTGTTAGCCTCCGACAACCAAAACATAAAATGGTTGCTATGGAGATAAAACCAACAGAAAAGCCGCCATTTTGAAAAAAAGAAAGCTGTGGGGCGAGCGGCGCCACAGCTTCAGTTTATTTTAGAATTTTACTTTCTGTTTTATTTTTGCATCTGTTTATATTTATGTCCCAACACTGCTCCACTGTTTATCTTTATTTGCCTTTGTGAGTGCATCTTTATGCAAACTTTGTTTTTGCCCTGTTTTTCATCCTCCAGCCGTGCTGAGATACATACTTTATGAGTCCTGATTCCAGAGTTCACCCTCAAAAGCCCAATGTGTGAGCGGAGGGCTGCAGTCCGCGGTGTCTGCTGACAGCTGACTGATAAGAGCCTGAACTTTCACTCTTTGCCTCCTGGGTAATTCTCCGCCTCATGAAGCAGCGGACGCTCCCCCCGCTGACACTCGTGGGCTCGGGTGACCAGAGAGAATAGAGAACGAAGCTGAGGCAGCACTCGGTGTAAAGAACGAGGGGTGACAGCAGAGACGGAGAGAGGTGGCTGCCCCACAGCCGTCCTTCATCTCGGTCTGATTCCACCTCAGATCCCACTCTCTCGTGTCGTGCCTTTGATCAGCGTCATTTTTCAGACTTTCGTCTTCGGCGTATCCTTGGGCTAATGTTCTCTTGGAAAGCTCCAGAGTTTTGGAAGCACTTTCATGCAAAAGTGAGATAGAATAGAGAACATTGAGTGATTGTGGAGACTGTAGAGGCCGAGCGTGCGGTGCAGCAGACCGGCTGCTGTCTGCAGCTCCAGGTTTTAGTCCAAAGAGCATTTGCAGAAAGTCACGTGCTGGGTAAATGTGTCCACGCCACATTTTTGAAGTGTCTGCATACTCGATGAACACGATGTTAATTTCACATGCATGTCTTGAAACGTGCACGTGAGAGCTGGCGGTGGATTCAGTCGGCCATTGGAGACCCGCTCCGGCGTGGGGATGAGGAAGGGGCTTCTTTCCTTCTGGTTTAATGGGATGAGCGGTCTGTCTCCGTAAGGTATGACGCGGATCATGTTTAAAACATGCTTGCGGATGCAGCGTGACCCTCTTAAATAAATGACTGCGTCTCCAGGAGCGGGAATCTTCTCAGGATTAGCTCCGCTGAGGGTGAAATACTCTGCAGACAAACGGTTTACATGAATTTACGAAAACAGACTCTTTAAAGCAATTAGATGAAAATGAAATGTTTGTTTTTCCCACCAAAATGTCATTTCCTCAGGTGTAACAGCACCAAGTCCACCTCCACAGCTTGGATCCCAGTTTGAGGCTGGATCCTCTAAGTCAGGGGTCGGCAACCCAAAGTGTTGAAAGAGCCACTTTGGACCAATACAATAAAAATCAAATGTGTCTGGAGCCGCATAAATTGAAACAGCTAATAAAAGTCGTACACTGAAAGTAACACATGGAAAATGTGTCGAATAAACGATTATTTCTCCTGCTGCGTGTCCTCGTGTCATATAAGCTACATTTTTGGCCTCATGACAAGTTGGTGAGAT